>NW_024582601.1:126202-144320 GCF_018398535.1 Haplochromis burtoni
ACATACATACATACATACATACATACATACGCACACCAAAAAAACCCCCAAAAATCTCAATCACAGTTTTTTTTTGTTTTTTTTTTGTCCCCCTAGCCTGTTCAGCTGATCAGACATTATTTTACTTTGGAAAAAAAATTTAAGGGAACGTGTCGACAGAACAAATTATGAAGCGTTCATGTAATGTCAGCTCTTAATTCGCTGCCGTGTTTGTTTGATTTCTCTCATTCTTGCCATGGCCATGAAATTGTATCTTGTTTCTCGTATTGATGGCGAGTCTACAAAAGACAAACTATAAATATATATTTATGTGTTCACCGAGGATTTGCCTTCAAATGAACGAGTGCTCACATCTCAAATAAATGATAGGTTGGTCTCACCTCTGTTGCCTCTAGCAAAACAAACAACACAGGGAAAAAAAAAAAAAACCTGCACTAATTTTTGGCTGCAAACATTTATTTTTTCAGAAAGATTTCCTCTTAAAGACAGATATTTTTGAATCTCAGTATCTAGTCTGTGTGCACAGATTCTCCACAGACGTTCCTGATGCATACTTTGATTTGCGGGCTGCAGTATTAGTAAGACAGATTGTCTCAGTGTTTCTCGTTGGATTGTGAATATGCATGCTCATTTCAGTAGAGTTGAATTGTTTTCATACCGGCAGATGTGGAGTCTATTGCACACTGATCCCTCGTGCTTATTAATGTTCTTTCTGTCTGATTTATTTACATATTTTTCAATCTAAACCTGAGTCGGGGCTTTGAGAAGATATAAAGACCGTCCCCAAGTAGTCTAAAGTTGTGAGAAGACGCCATAAAAAACAAACTCAGGTCTTAGGACACAATACAGCTGCAGTTAATCTGCATCTGAATAGTAACGGGATTTGATTATTTCAAACAGGGATAATGATGTGCTAATTGGATAGAAAATTACGTTTGCATGAGCATTAGCTATTCAAGCAGAAATGAAGACTCATAAAGAACTGAGAATAATTATGAAGTCTTAATTTGCCTTCTAATTTTCTGAATGGCATGCAGAGTGAGTCATATTCTAGTGCAGGAGTAGTGTCAGGCTTTTTACAGGACAGCTCACAGTTGGAGCCCAATGTTTTGAGGACTCTTAAATGCCAGTGTCTTGGGATGGGGGAGAGGGGCTCTGCGACCCCCTGTCTCATTGCTTTGCTCACCTCAGGTTCTCATGTGATCCATGATCCAGTCTGAGATTTTATTTAAAACAACAGTGGCCCAGCAATAATCCACTGCTGTGTAATGCCTTTGTAATAACTGTATCTGCTGTGACCGGTGATCTGTTCCTAACCTGATCCTGTTTAAGCTTTTTGGATATTTGCTTGATTAAAACTCTTTAACAACATCAGCGCTCTCATTGTTTTTGTTTTAACTGTGTTTGGCTCAATGTCTCTTTCTAGTTCTAAGTGCAATAAATTATTTTAACTGCTCTAACAACTGTTTAACTCGTATTTACTGCAGATCAGAGGGGAAATAAGGGTGAAAAAAATCATGTTAAACTATACTTTTTGGTTGTAAAGGCTGAGCCAGAAGACAAGATACTATATTTAACTGTTCAGTCAGTCATATAAATATGAGGCGTTATTGGAAAGCTGATCTACTTTTTATTTCTATTTGGAGCTAAGTAATGGATGACTGGATTGAATTGTTTGTATGAGTCTGAAGATGAAATGAAAAGATAATACAACAGAGCTGAGTTCAGTGATTACCTAAAGCTGATTGAAAACAGAAGTTTATGTTCAGCACTATAAGACCAAGAAACAAGTCGGCCACTCTGGCACAGTAACTTACTGCAGACTAAAAACAAATGCTGTCTTTTGAGGAGATTGGCCGGCGGGGGGATGTACAAGCATTTCAAGTGTTTCCTCTGTGTGTTTGGGTTATGCACCACTTAGCAAATATAATCAATCTAATAATGGAAGTGTGTGTGGAAAAGCATGAGGTGGGAGGAAGGACTGAAGATGTTTCAATTAAAACAAACAAAAACAAATTGTCTCGTATTGCTATTAATTGGTATTATTGACTATGACTAATGATTATTGAATACAAGTAATTTTGACTTTAAAAATGTGTTTGTTCTGTTTTGGGCTTGTTTGTTTTTTTGTTAGTAGTAGCTACTGTAGCTGGTTTACCTCCAGCTCTTACCTCCACTAAGTTAAAAAACAAGTGGGTTATAATTTTAAATGTGGTGAAATTATAGTAATACTGAAAATTATTGGAATTTAAAATGAATAATAAATGTTCCCCAAAACTTGGAACCACATTCAAATGAATGCTACGCTACTTGCAACTTTGGTTGCTCTAAAAAAAAGAAAAAAAAACTGCATAGGCTACACGGAGTACTAAGTGATAACCACAGTGGTTTGACAATTTAAAAAGAAAATACAATTTGTAAGTTACAAATTACAAATAACCAAATATTAACTTTATTGTTGATATGGTTAGTTTTGATATGGTAACCCGTTATCTTGTAAGGTGCCAGTCACATTTATAATTTCATAGGTAAAAAAAGACAGTCTATTATAGAATATTTGTAAGTCTTATTAAAGGCAGGATAGGCAATAATGACAAAACGTAAAGAAGTAATGAAGCTCTTGACAAGTGACCACTTTATTGCAGGATTAAGCTAGGTTTGCTGCTAGCTAATGGGCTAACATCGACCTGCTTCTGCTGCATAAATGGCTGCCTTGCTTAGTCACTACAAAACCGGTAAGGGGGAGCCAAAATTGCATGGTTGTAGACTGGTGAAGAGGCTACAAAAGAGATGAAAATTTACGGTTGAATTTACATAATGTTAGCCCAGCTAACAAAACTGAAAACTTGAGTAAACAGTTGTTGTAGCCCTCAAACTGTCATGGTAGTCTTTGTGCTAAGCTAGTAGTCTCTTAACTACATCGCCATAGTTAGCATGAATTAGAGCTCTGAAGACTCGACAAATAAACATGAGTATATTTGACAAATGTCAAACTATTTCATTAAAACTATAATGGCAGCTCAGTGCAGTCTCAATTAAGGAATGGAAATAGAAAAACATGTAGGTATTTAACATGAAAAGGGGCTGGCACAAAGAGCTAAAATCTCAAGGAACTTTAGCAGACACTTAAATGAAAGCAGCACACAAATCCAAAAAAACTCCGTCACACCTGCTTGATGTCGTTTCTCTTCAGACGTGAAGCTATCAGTGATTGCAACCGCCCTCTCTTTCAGATGCCAATTAAGTTTAAAAAGTAGTTACAGAAGCTGAACAAAGCCACTGTAGAAACTTGGTTTTAATGCCTCCATATCATTTGCTCAAGAGCCGAATGGCTCCATTAACAGCAGGAGAGGCACTAATGGACGACCCCGCCCCGTTTATTTTTTTTTGGGGTTTTTTTGTCTTCTCAAAACTAATGTGTAATATTCATTTGAAATGTAGATGAAGCACTCACAGGAGCAGTTACAGAAGTTATTGTGCACATGTTTCACCAAATGATAAAGAAAATAGAAGAGAGCAAAACAGAGAAAACAAAAGGAAAAAGATTTACTCAAAGGGGGCAACTGACAGAAAATGAGGATATAGCAACAAAAATCCTGCCAATTTTTACTTCTCCTCTCAATCACTGAGTTCACTCAAATTCCTCAACTTTTTTCATTCACACCTCCACTCACACATAAGCATTAAAGGGTCAGCACTGAAGCAGCAGAGAGCACACAAAGACATCACTGAGGAAATGCAAGAAGAAAACAGGGCGTCCCTGTTTCTGGGAAGTTTTTATTGTAATTTTACATTTTTTCTTTCTTTCTTTTTTTTTTTTTTTTTTTAACAAAACCCATTAAAGTTAGTGTGTGTGACACCAGATGGCTCTCAGATTGCGTAATGGTGTTGGCAGTAAAGTTTTCCCCCTTTGGTTACCTTAAGGTTCTTTGATGTGAGGTAATGGATGTGAATCCTCCTCTCCCACACACACACACACACACACACACACACACACACACACACACACACAGGTTTTCCCGTTACATTAGTAGGGTCACTGAAACTGATGAACGCACTAACATTAGCACACAGTGAGTAGGTGGAAATGAATTTAGTTCCTTTTTCTCTGGGTTGCTGCTTATTGCCGCTATTTGTGTTAGTTTTATGCATTTCACCTGCCACCTTTTTGTGTCCCTGTGATGTTTCCATCAGTTAAATATTTTAAATGCACCGCAGTTCTCACACAGGCATAAAAAGTCACCTCGATGTACCCTTTAAAGCATGACTTTAAAGCAATTAGCTGCATTTAATTCTACTTTGGGATGATAATTACTCTTTATTTTTGACATCAACCCTTTGACAGGAGAACACAGACAACTCCAACAGCTCATTTGTACCATTTTTGTTTTGAATAGCTTGTGGCTAGAGGTTTTGCCCCTGAAGGTTATGAGGTGACGTGCAACGATTTTGCACAATGATATCATCAGCCACTTCTGAATACACCGCGACTTTCAGGAGTGAAGACATTCACACCTTGATGCAGCAGCACTGTCCATTATGAAACACTCTAAAATTAAAACTAAAATTAGTCATGTTTTAGGTAGTTAACACCATATGTGACATTACTTTCAATTGGCTAAATTAGAGATTCATGAAATCCCAACCTTGCTGACATTTACTATTAGCAACACTGAGTAAAGGTCAGTGAAGCCATATTACTGTTATGCTTCCTTCCCTTTTTTTTCCAGGGCTCTTTCCGAGGCGCTCTGTCCCCGGGCCCTCAGAAAGCTTCTGCAACTTCCCCACGTAAGCGCGGGGCCGAGAACGCCGTGGTCCATTTCTTCCGCACGATTGTGAGTAATCCCTAAAGTGAACTGTACCTTAGAAACACTCATATCCTCTCACACCAGACATTTCACATTGAGTCAGACATGTTTTTTGTCAGTGTGGGCTTTTCTTCCATTGTTATTCAGTATTTGTGTCTTTACTCTCCTATTACTTCCTTTGGTCTCTAACTAAAAGCCTTTTCCGCCTGCGTCGTGAAGAATGAGTCAGATAACGTTGAGTCAAACAAAGTTGAGTCCTTGATGACACTGCAGAAGTGGTGGTGTTGAAAATGTCATGAGAAAACCCCGCTTTGATTTAGGGACTTGTATGATACAGAAAGTAAATCAAGATAATCGCCTAAAAGTAATCAAAGTAATCGCCTTTAATAGAAGTTCTTGCAGTTAACAGTCTTTGCACCTCATTGTGGGACTTATCGAACAGTGCCAGCTGCTGGTTGGTGGACCAGATTGTGCGTTTAGCATCTCGCGACATAAAGTGCCAATTCTTATTGGCTATTCGCCTTTTTATCAATTATGGCATTTTGTAGTCACAAGATCTGTTTATTTAATTGGAACCGTCTCATTTGCTGAGGTCAACGTTAATATGCTCGCCGTTATACGTGATGAATTATTCAAGTGGCGGGAACAGGCCACCGCTCTGTGAAAACCTTCTTACCTTCTGTCATTAACTCTTCTTCAGGTGTCCCCTGCCCCTCCCAAGTCTAGGGTGAGTCTTTCTTACTTTGTTAAAAGGATTCTGCATTTATGTTTGATTCGAAATGACAGCTGCGATAGTGCATAAGCAGTTAAGAGGATGGATGGTGTATCTTTATGGTGTATCAAAAGGTCTAAAGACACTGAATAAAGGTACATTTTTTTTAAAATGTAATGTTTTATTTATTGTTTTCTAATAGAATCAGTTTCAGGTAGTAAAGGTCAGCTCGTTGAGCATCAGTTGAAACAGTAAATACAGATGAGATGTGTAAATGTGCAGAAACAGCCTTGGGGAACATATATGTGCAGCTTTATGCTTTGTGGGCAATGCTTTGCTTGCTAAATGTCACTAAATTTGTGCTCTTTTCGATGTGAGCATCTGCCTTGCTCCTCCTTCCTCTACCTCCCTTTGCACCTCCTGTGCACCTGCCTTCCCCTCTGTGACCCTGTGACTCCCCTCCTTCCCTCTGGATGGACTCTCCTACCTGCCTCCTCTCCTTCCCATCCCGCCTTTGCACTGAGTAAGACACCCTTTTTTTGCTATTTGTCTCCTCTCTCTCCTATCTCTTGTCTTTGTCTTTCGCTTCTCTACACACCCAGTGGAGAGGACTAGCAGCCAAGATAGGCCTGGTAGGTGGTTTAAAACACAAAAAAAAAATCCAAATGGAGGTATCATGCCTAATTAAACTTGAAGGAAGCGGAGTTCATCTTCTCAAACTGCCTTCAGCATGATGCCTGTGGCTCTCTTTCCATTTACTCTCCATCATCCACTTAAGCCTTCATAATCTGTCCATACATCAGCGATAATGCCCTCATTTCCTTCCTTGACTTAAGTCCATTTTCAAAGTATATCAGTTCCATTTGGTGACCTCGCAGCCCGACTCATCCACATCATGTGCGCATATTGTGCATCCATGATAACACAGGCCTACTCCTCTTCATCATCCTTGTTGCATTTCCGAAATTACTTTGAGAACGACTGAAGCGAGGCCGCCTTCTGCTTCATTTGGCAAGCATTTAATTTAATGTCTCCATCATGTATGTGAAGCAGCAGCAGGATGACTGTGGGTAAAAGTGAAAAAGCAGACTTGCTTAGGGGCTGTGCAGAAATTACTGGCAAGGGAGAGAATGAAGTTGTTCTTTGGACCCGAGGTAGACGAGTATTCAAATTTGTTTAAATAGTTATTTATTACACAAGTATACTCACCAGCTACATTATTAGGCACACCTAAAACTGGTTCAGGCTTGTGATGGTCTAATGATGTGAGGAGTATTTTCTTGGTGCATTTTGGGCCCTTTAGTACCAACTGGGCATTGTTTAAACCAGGGGTCTCGAACCAGGCCTCGCTGGCTTGTGTCCTGCAGGTTTTAGATGTGTCCTTGATCCAACAGAGCTGATTTAAATGGCTGAATTACCTCCTCAACATGTCCTGAAGTTCTCTAGAGGCCTGATAATGAACTAATCATTAGATTCAGGTGTGCTGACATCTAAAACCTGCAGCCCACCAGCCTTCAAGGCCTGGTGTTCGAGACCCCTGGTTTAAACACCACAAACTGCCTGACTATTGGTAGCAAGGTGCACCTAATAAAGTGCTTAATTACACTTTTAGAAAAAGCCTTTGTTTTTGTTTTTATCATGTGTCGAGTGTCATAAGGGGGGTACATGAATAAAGGCAATGGAGTAAAAGGATTTGAATGTGTTGCGAGGACAGCCTAATTTAAGCTCAGCTCCCTGCTGTAATTTTCAGACGGTCCCTAACTGCTTTTCTCAGAGCAGTCCTCAGTATGTTGGGTTGATTACATTTTTACACCTACTTGAAAAGAATGTCCAAGGACTTTCATCCTAGTGTCTGAAATATTACCAGATTGAAACACTGATTATGCTGATTAACAATCAGCACTTGGGGTGTTTTTAAAAGGCACACCGATCCATCAATGCAGGGCAGTTTTAAATGTCAACACCTATGATAATACGAATGGTCCTCTTCTATTTATCAAACAGAAGAAATGACATTCAAATAATCAGCAAAAACTGGATTTGCTGTTTGATGGTTTTATGCATAATTCAAATATTTGGATGAAAACCTCACCAGCGGATTGCAGCATATTCTGCAAACATTTACACGATTTTTGGAAAGCACACCAATCTGTCACGAAGAAAACCATCCCTTGTAACTCTGAATTTATCATTGTCATATGCTGGGCTGGAAATTTCTTCAGGGCTCTCTATCAGAGGATTAAGAGATGGTTGAGCTTTCTGCAGAGTCCTTTAACACACTTTAATTCTTCCCTCCCACTGCCAGGGCCCCCAGAAGTCACAGTCTGCTAAAGGCAAGAAGGCCAGTGCAGGGGACGGCAAAGGCACCCTGACTAGGATCTTCAAAATGGTAAAAAAATAAATAAAATCACACTGCTTTCTCTGTTTCTTCATGCTGATTTTCTTCACTAGTAATGCAAACAGAAAATGATTCTCCCTAATCCCTCTCCGTGCCTTGTCTTCTTCTTTGCCACAGTGATAATATCAGCAGCAGAGTGAGTAACCGATACTTGGTGGAGGGATACTTGAGTTTGAGTCGCTGCTCGTTTGTTCAGCATTGATATGCTTAGAAGCCATTGTAATGTCATTGCTAAAGCAGGCAGCAGCAGAATAATAAGAGGCTTTTAGACACAAAGTTGTTCATCGTGCACGCTACAAGCTTTACGCCAGCGCTGATATAATCATGCAGAAGATCCACTTTTGATGAGGGTTCGCTGGGACTATTTCTAATGCTTATAATATAACCCCTTTTTTATGCTGTTACAAAATAAGGTCTGGCATTAATCATGTGACAAGCAATACAGTGTTTAGTTTAGTTTAGTCCTTTTTTTGTGTTCGGGAATGTATTAACTGGCACAAAAAACACATTAGCAGCCAAAATATAGGAGCTGCACAGGAGCTGCTGATCTCCCGCTGCCTCCATCTGTTAATGTGTTTTATTGTGTGATTCTCTGGTGTTTAAGACGCAGGTAATTTACAAACAGATGAGAGAACTGATGCAAAAATAATAAAGAAGCTGAGAAAATTTAAATGAATGTCACATAGACAGACAGCAATAATGTTCCAAGTCTGTACTAATGCGTATCCCATAGATTAGCACTGGCTGATTGCATGTTTCTGTTATGTTAAAAAAAAAAATTTATATTCACCATCATTTATATTTTCACCATCAGCTTCACATTGCTGCCTTCACGGCCCCTCCAGAGCAGTTCCTAATAACCAGATTTGTTTTGGTGCGTCTTGAAGAGGAGTGTGAGTCTTCATGCTCTGCTAGTTATTTCCTGACAGGATTTAATTAGCCAGCCACTCTGACTGTACCTGAGATTGTTATTTAGCTTAGCGATTACTGGTGGTAGAGAGATATTCAAATTTCCCCTGGGCAGCATGTCTGTAGTGCTAAATTGTTGTCAGTGAGCTACAAGAGTGTAAACAGCTCAAGAGGCGACGCACTCCTGGGACGCTCCATTTGAATCTTCCTAATAAGGCTGATTAGTGTTGACTTAGTGCTGTCACAGTAGCATTTCTACACATAAATGTCAGCAAGGCCCAAATGGAAGTAAGATATTTTTTTAAGTCCGAACACCATCGCTCCCTTTCGGGACAGATATCGAGTTTCACGTGAAATGGCTAGAGCAGTCAGCAGCCGCTGTTTTATGAATAAAAAGCCTTGTACATTGCAGGATTATCTCCTACTGCAGTCTGTAAAGATTTGTCTCATTTGAATAATCTTTATGCCTTTTGCTCTGCTTGCTTTTTCTGGCAGAGTAGCAGGCACGAACAAGAACAAGCGAGACAGGAAAAAAAAAAAAAAAATTCAATAAAGTCTGTAAAGAGAGAGCTCTGAGATAAAAGCAGCCTGTCTGCTCTGGACTCTTTTTGGGATGAAAATCAATGGGTGACTGGAAATCTTTGCTTTGAAGATGACAAAGCAAATGTATTTGCAACTGGCCAACGATCTTCAACCTATCCTGCTCTCATGTTTCCTCTGTGCTGGATGAGCCCCAGCTTTTACAAACTCTGACTACATTTCTCATACCTTTCACAGACTTTTTCCCTATTTTTGTTTCATTTTCTAACAATTCTGTTTTGCGTTCACATTTTTTTTTTTACTTTGTGTCATTTTGAAACTCACATCTGTCACTTGCATAATCACTTTTACTTCAGCATCAGAAGCTTTGCCATATTGCACAACATTGCTTAAATATATTAGATTCTGACACACTTTCTCATAATTCTAAATCCTTTTTTTTTTTTTATGGAAACAGTATCTCTGTGAAGGTTCTCAGTCATCCAGGTCATCGTAGTCTAAGGAGCGTCTGGACTTCTTTAAGTTGCTTGAAGACGTTTCACCTCTCATCCGAGAAGCTTCTTCAGTTTTAAGGTCAAATGGTGGAGAGTCCCAGATTTAAACCCAGTGGGAGTTTCCCCCCAAAGAAGGACAAAAGGACCCCCTGATGATCCTCTACGTAATCACATGAGCCAAGGCATGAAAGCGGGTGTGGGTCACAATCAGCCAGGGTTTCAGGTGAGCTCATTATGAAACCTGGCCCCACCCTATCATGTGATTTCCTGAGGTCAGATGGCCCAGGGTGTGAGTGGGCGTTAAGGCGTCTGGGAAGGAATCTCAAAACTGGATTATAGTTGGCAGACAGTTGGTGTCGTAAACCACCGCCTCTGTTCAAAGATGGTCGCTCACAGTGGACATAAATGGCTTATTTCACTCCTCCTTCAAACCATCTGTCCTCTCTGTCCAAAATGTGAACATTGGCATCCTCGAAAGAGTGACTTTTGTCCTGTAGGTGCAGATGGACTGCTGAGTCTTGTCCTGTGGAGGTGGCTCTTTTGTGTTGTGCCATGCGCTTGTGAAGTGGCTGTTTGGTCTCTCCAATGTAGAGGTCTGGGCATTCCTCACTACACTGTACAGCATACACCACATTGTTACGTTTGTGTTTTGGAGTTTTGTCTTTTGGATGAACCAGTTTTTGTCTGAGTGTGTTGCTGGGTCTGAAATACACTGAGCTTAAATCTGGGACTCTCCACCATTTGACCCTAGAACTGAAGAAGCTTCTTGGATGAGAGGTGAAACGTCTTCAAGCAGCTTAAAGAAGTCCAGACGCTTTTCTTTCCAAGCTCCTTAGACCATGGAAACAGTTGCATATCTCAGCTACATTGTTATATAAATGCATTTATATAAAAAATGAATTGAAACTGGCCAGAGGAGGTGGTTAGTTTGTCATATTACTCATTACACTGACCTACATTTTCTGCTCTTGTATTGAAGTTTGTTTTCCAGATGCAGGTGGGTGACACATTGGTCTTAACACATTGCTTATGACTTTAACTTTAGCTAATAAGATTTTCAAGCAAATGTTAAGGTCATTGTTCAGTTTGAGAACGTATGGGAGATAAAAAGCCTGAAGGTTGGTTAATTCATCAATGTGTGTCAATTTCAGGCTTAATGGGAAAGCTGATGAAATCATGTATTCAAAAGAGAAACAGCAACTTATCTGGGCAGCTTATCTTTTCACAAGGCCGATGGTTTATAATGACCGTCATTCACAGTGAAGGCTGTTTTTTTCATTCAGAAGTTATTAGCTGAATGATCTATTCGTGGATTTGTCTGCAAAGTGCTTAAGTGAATACTGTAATTACACTCTGTGCAAAATGACCGGAGGGCTCTCTTTTAGTGCTGAAGCCGACATGTCGTGCACATTTTCATCATGTGTCTTGTCTTATGCAGGGAAGCAGGAGTGCTTCTCCAGCCAAACGCTGAGGTCCATCTGTACAGCCCCTTTCAACAGCACGACGGAAGACGTTCAAGAGCACGGGGGGGTGTTTAAAAAAAAAAAAAAAAAAAAGAGGAAGAGGAAGAAAACGAGGAAATCTTAGTCATCCCTTAGACTCACCTTCCCTTCCACCTCTGTTAACACTCTAATGCTCACTAAATCCCTCATTTCTTTCCACCCCACCCCCCCACCGCCCCAAACACTCTTTTGGCTGGTAGATAGCGACACAATCTGTCTCCTCCCTCCTTTCCCTGCATTGCATTGTGCTAAGTCTATGCAGTCATCATCACCGGTGTGAACCGTTTGCCGAAGTTGATCCCGAAGCCGCTCACATGTGCAGCCTGAACGCCCCCACCCCTCTATATATACGTGTATTTGGGTTTCTGTGGATGTCTCCATGTATTTCTTTCTAACACAAGGTGGCTAAAACTGAAGCAGACCCGGAGAGCTGAAGGTTAGGGCCGGTGCAAGTCCGACTGACTTGACCGTCATTGCCGTCTGCCGATCGGGTGAAAAGACCGGGTGACTTCTGTTTTAGAAAAGAGCGGTTTTCTGTCTCGTCACGCTGTCTACGTCACTTAAGTTAAGCGTCCTGTCCTACATGTACGTTGATCTGCGTTTGTCATCATAGGACCTAAGGCTGAATCTGGAGTTTTGTTGTAAAAGTTTCTAAATTTTCTAAATTTTGAGTTTCTCCTGCAGTCTCTTTCAGTCTATGAGATAATGACTAATCTACCTGTCCACACATAACAGCGCAGTTTTCCACCTTTTTTAAAACCTTGAATCTGAATCACGATGCCACATTCAGACCTTTCTTCAGTGCTTTAGTGTACTGTAAGTCTCCTCATCTCATTGCTTCTGTCTCCTGTTTGGCACAGATACTGTAAACTGAATTCATTAAAAAAAAAAGCTCAACAATAAGTGCCTTTCCTCCTGACTACCAAATACAATGTGCTGTTTTTCCTTCATGTGGATAATAAAAAACACACAATTTCAAAAAGGTGCTCTGTAACTAACTTTGTAATGACACATTATGAGGTGTTTTTGTTCTTTTTGACAATTTGTGAGTTTTCTGTAAAAAAACAAACAAGAAAAAGAAGAAGTTTTGTGCTGTTCCATCCATCTTCCAAAAGCAGCCACGTGTGATCTGCAGCATCTCCACCCGCCCCCTGTTTGCTTGAGCCTTCTGAGAGCTGTGTTGTTTTTCTTTGTTCTGAAAGGACCCTGAGAATGAATGTAAACTTCCTCCTCATTACTGTATGTGTAATAAAACATGACCTGCCACTTAACTGAGAATAAAACATTTAAAAAAATATATATATCTATATATATATAAATATATAAAACCAGCTCTACTGACTGCATTGTGTCTTTTTGTCTAGAGCAGCAAATGATGTATCTTTTAAAAAAACAAAACAACAAAAAACAGTGAAACAAAGTGTAACAAGGTCACACCAAACAAAGACATGCCAGTCTTTTTTTCCCCATTAAGCCTAAATTCATGATTCACTCGGTAATCACTATTTGGGCCAAGCTTTCCGAGCTCATGACCGGAGCAGATGGAGTACCTGCTCGCTATTCTAGCACATGTGTAATCACACAGAGTATATGCAGTTTCATGTCATGCTGAAATTACTGAAGTACAAAAGCTTGCTGGAGCATTGAAAGTATGAATGCATTTCCCCCAAGAGGATACATGTGAAATTCTTTTTACCACAGCTTTCATAATTAAAGATAAACACGGCCCTCCAAACATGTTTTTTTCTTCCTTTTCCACGTCATTTTGGAGTGGTTATTCAAAAGTGAATCAGAGGCCACAGAAACACCAGCCATGTAACAGCTGTATGAGTTCTAATTTGAACCTGGGGAAATCTATTGTAGTTGCACAATGAATGGGAAAGTTAATGGAAAACAGGATGAAGTTACCCAACATGGATATTTGTCTGTTTTATGTGACGATATAGCAGAGGTACAGACAGGTCCAGAGTTTGCTGTGCAGACTTTCAAAGACTTTAAGAAAAGTACTGCATTAACTGTTCAGGAATTACAACCATTTTTAATATGTTGACCCCATTTCAGATGCTCTGAAGTAGCTGGACAAATTGACATGATTTTAATTCCAAGGTCTGTTTTTAAGACATGCATGAAAATCCTGACATCTATAACCTGAAGTTTCCTCCCTTGAGATGCTGAAAGTCTGGACTTCAATCGCATATTGATTGTTTGATTTAAAATCCCCACTGTGGTTTTACAGAGACAAAAAAAAAAGACATTTTAATTGTGTGAAAATTGTGCCAGGAGTTCCTACATCCAGATCACAAGCTCACCAGTGAATAGATTACATCATGTTTGGTCCAAAAAACTCAAGAAAAAACAGTTGTCGACTAGTTTTATATCAACGCTGGTGTTGGGTCAAATCCAGCAAACAGCTACTTTGTATTTTTATGTAGAAGCACTGCCTCTACCCAACAAATCAGAGCAAGGCCGGGCTCGTTGCTCAAGCCGACCACGGTTATGCCTTCTGGAATTTTCTTGTTAAAAATGCTCCGTTTGAATTCACTTGCTAAAATCTAGTGTGCAGATCTTGAGTGACTTATGAGCACATTCCCTGTCACATTTCGCACCTGGAGAGGCAGTTTATAAAAATAGCTTGATCCCCCCTCCTTTTTTTTTTTTTGCTTGCACACTGACTCAGATAAGCAGCACAAAATCAGCAGGGGACCACCTTTTTATATTGCCTGAATGCTCCTCCTGTGCAAAAGCAACTGTCCTCATTTGACTCTTGGCAACAAAGCCGATAAGCCCCCATTAGCCAAAACGTCAAAACAGTTTATTCTATCTGTAATTCATAGTAATGAACAAACAACCAGCTTTAATTAGTAGAAAAATTACTTTAATCTTAACTTATTATGGACAATAGAAAAGAACAAAACAGCTGTACATTGGCTTTGCTTCATAACAAATGCAACCTAATGCTCAAATTATATATATCCAATAATCTGTGTTGTGGTGGTTCATCAAAAAATATACCCCATCTAACTACACTATTTACAAAGTGAGACAGTAAAGAAAAAGTGTTGCAGTCCTCAATCATGAATCTGGAAAATGGCGCAGCTTTCACAGTGAGCCGCTGTTTTCAAACTAAAACATCAATCGAAAATAAACATTTCACTCGGAGATGAAATATGTACAGTATAAATATGACAAAAGTAAACCAGTAGAAAAGAAGTGCTTTCTGTCTTATGTACTGTAAGGCGGTTGCTTTTAGGCCATGACAGCAGTAAGCTGCCTGCAGCTCCCTGTGAGCACACCACCGAAGAAGAGACGACACTGGTCGCTGGGAAGTTTCTGCAGCACGCTCCAGTTTCCTCTATTTCCAGCAGGGCCGGCATTAGTGGGAGACCTCTGTCTCCAGAGTGGAGACTTATCTGGGATGCCTGTGTTCCCTGAACCAAACCTCTCCAGCGGTTATCATACTGATGACAATCAGACCGCAGCAGAACGGATAAAAGTCATTAGGCCAATCAGAGGGAGCCAGACTCCCCTTGCTTTGATGCTGAATTGAATAAACAGTCAGGGACCGCTACAAGGACAGAGGACTTGAATGTACAGCATTAAGACCACCTGACTGATATTGAGCAGGTCCTCCTTGTGTTGTCCTTCTGAAACAGCTCGGACCCATTTTCAGATGGAGACAGGAGCTATGGGGGTGTTTGTCCACAGTCGGGTGGGCCATGGAGTTCTCCCAGTTCAGATTGTAGCTGCACAATCCAAGTGGGATTTGGGGAATTTGAAGGGCTTTTTGATAAGTTTCTGGAGTAATTTCTGAGAGGTGGCGGGGCTCCACTGCCCTGCAGAAGTAGGCCGGAGAGTAGAGGTGCATTTGGTCGGCAACAAAGCTTAGCTGGGTGCCAGGTGTCAAAGAAACATCCACATGAATGCCGAGATCCGAGCAGAACAGTAACGAAAAGAAATGATGAACGCTATTCACTTCAGCTGATGGTGGAGCCTCAAATCTGTTTTCAGCCACACAGCCCCTTTCAGAGGATTATTGTGTTTGGCAAAGCTTTGCTGTTTAGCCAGTAAGTGCTCATGAGACTCTGCAGTGCTTTCTGATACTTGGCAGTCATGCGGGTTGCGGTCAGGAGAAGACGTTCGGCCAGTCTCCTGTTGCTTCAGGAACCACTTCCAGGTCAAGTTCAGGGGTCACCTCGACCCGAGGCGCCGCTTCCTCTTGGCCCAGGGGCACATCTTGTATTTGACCTGGAAGCAGAAAGAGGGAAAAAATGAGTGGATTTGCACGATTCTTCCAGTGAAATTCTCTTTAGCATTGGCAAAAACACATTAACACACACGTTGGTGGAGCAGCACCATCAGCTCTGATGCCTGACTCAATTTACCAGTGGCTGTCATGCAAATAAGAATCAAAAGCAGCCTTTCCCTCTCTGCGCTGTTCCATCATTTGTTTTAATGTACCCTCATCCTCACTGTTAGCCTTCAGTCTGAAAAAACAGCACCTGAGACTCGTGTCACAGTATAAAACAACAATAAGTCAACTTGGCGTACGTTTTTTCTACCGCTACAGACCTCACAGTCCTTTACTAATATTTTAGAATCATTTCATTATCTGAAACACTTCAAACAAATATTCATTAGGCTGAAAACTGTTTTTCAGAACAGAAAGGGCTGAATCTTACTCTTTGAAGCAGACACATGACTCAAATAGCAAAGAGACAAATTTTTCCATTTTTTTCCTGAACATTTTAACCTTGCTGATGAGCCTGCAGTTGCGTGAAGTCACAGATGGAATACTAGGAAGTATTCATATTAAAATATATAATATAGCTTTCTGCTTTAAAAGCTCTTTTTGAATTTTTCAATTTCACAATGACAAAATGTATTAAGAGCAAAAAGAAAAGGCTGTCAGATCATATCGAGGCTGTCAGGAGTGTTTCTGCCCTTATTCCTCACTGAAACAATGCTCAAGTCTGACTGAAAAGTGTTGAAATGAAAAATGAAAAGAATAAAAAAGATTAAAAGATTTTTTTGGGAGGGGGGTGTCCTTCATCTCTTGTGGTTTTACAAAGAATAAAGTAAAAGTTTTCTAAAGGGGTCATGAGAAAAATACTCAAAGTCCTTGTGCCCATCATACATTTTGAGATGACTTTGAAAAGACAAGTCTGTCACCTTCTTACATCTTGCAACATGTCGATGGACAAAGACTTGATAACTTTGCAACGTGTGGGGATCTTGCAGGGTCATGAATGTAGACAATATGTTTCCAGCCAGACTTTTTTTTATGTTATAAAATAGTCTTGAGCAATAGCTTGCCAGGCTTTCTGAAGGTCTTTCCAAGTTAGGCACTTAACACTTCCATTCATCCATCTTCTTCTGCTGCTTATCCGGGGCCGGATCACAGGGGCAGCAGCCTAAGTAGAGAAGCCCAGACCTCCCTTTACCCGGCCACCTGCTTTAGCTTGGGAACACTAAAGGGGTTCCCAGACCAGCCGAGAGATATAATCTCTCCAGCGTGTCCTGGGTCTGCGCTGGGGCTTCCTCCCAGTTGGACACGCCTGGAACACCTCACCCAGGAGACGCTCAGGAGGCATACTTGTCAGATGCCCCAACCACCTCAACTGGCTCCTTTCGATGTGAAGGAGCAGGAGCTCTAGTCTGAACCCCTCCCGGATGGCCACCACCTCATCCTATCTCTAAGGGAGAATATAGCCACCCCTCTGAGGTAGCCTATTTCTGCCGCATGTATCTGCAATCTCGTTCTTTCAGTCACTACCCAAAGCTCATGACCATAGGTGAGGGTAGGAACATAGATCGAACAGAGGGGACCATGGCCTCAGATTTGGAGATGCTAATTCTCATTCCCAGCGCTTCACACTCAGCTGCGACTGTTCCAGTGCGAGTTGGAACTTAATACTGATCTATAAATTATTCAAGCTTAAAAAAGGCACCTAACTCTTGGGAAGAACCAGTGTTGTGCCGACACACCAAGAGCAGACAGTGTCGCTACTAGAATTTTATTAAATTACTGATTTTTGTCTTTTCATCGTGCAAACCTTCCTCAGTCCATAATCGGTGGCCTTAAAGTTCCTAATGCCAAGTGTCTGTGTTAATAAATCTTCCTTATTAACACAGACTGCTCTCGTCTTGCCTTTCTCTTGTGCGTGTCATGTGGTGAATATAAGCACTCCAAACAGCACCATGACAACCTTTCTCTCTTTAAATAGATTAAGGAACTTAAGGACCATTTGATGTAAAGTGGTCATTAAACTGAGTCTATTAACAAGATTCCTGTGGGTCAGGTCTAAAATGAAAATCAAAGAAAATGAATCCATATTTTTAGACATTTTTCTGTGGTTATACGATCTGGATACAGTGTGTTTAAGACTGAAGCAAACAAATATTTTCTAATGAGATGAACGTTTTGTCATTTTTAAATCTGTTTAATGGTTTAATTCATTCACTCAGTGTTGTTCCTTTGTATTCATCATCCCTTTATTCAGGCTAAGGTTAAAGAATTACATGTGTTAGTGAGTTAATTGATCCATTCATGCATGTTAACATTTGCTTATATTAAACAATGAGGTTATAATTGATTATAAACCAGTGGGGACGACAGTGGCTCAGGGGGTTGGGAAGCGCATCTGTAACTGGAAGGTCGCCGGTTTGTTCCCCGGGCTCTCTCAAATTCAAATTTATTTGTCACGTACACAGTCATACACAGTACGATATGCAGTGAAATGCTTAGACAACTGCTC
>NW_024582601.1:153622-250483 GCF_018398535.1 Haplochromis burtoni
AGGTTGTTCCTCTGTCCTGGTCGTTGTGTCCTTGGGCAAGACACTTCACCTACCTCCTACTGGTGATAGCCAGAGGGGCCGATGGCGCGATATGGCAGAAGCGGTGGCAGAAGCGAGGCTTCTGCCCCAGGGCAGCTGTGGCTGCAACTGTAGCTTGCCTCCACCAGTGTGTGAACGTGAGAGTGAATGAATAGTGGAATTGTAAAGCACTTTAGGTGCCTTGAAAAGCGCTATATAAATGCAATCCATTATATTATTATTATTATTATTATTATTATTAAACCCCGTATTTGAGAAACTTAAGTTCACTAAAGACCTCTAAATTCCAGTGTACTGATACAGCTGGCTCATGATATGAGATAGGTAGACAAATAAAAGCTCCAAGATTTACTGGCCACCTGGAAAATAGTGGTTAGGACATTGGAGATGAATCTCAGCTTGAAAAACAAAGAAGATGTGCTGAAGACATTATACTGCCTGAAAACTCTCACTTTACTCAAATGTTTGTACCTTGATCACATGGTCCCACACAAGCGTCTAACCGTTCTTGTACAAGATGTTGATGAAAAGCTTATAAAAAACCCTCATTGAGAAGCCAGGCCGCTAACACAAAGAAGAGCAGGTGGCTGCGTTTTGAATCACACATTAATATTCTGCCCTGTCGCTGTGATTTGCACACACTGTGTCTGTAAGTTGAAAACACAGTTTTCAAGTGCGTGGACACGGCTGCTTTGTGTCTTATCTGCACTGTAGCAAGAATCAGTCACGCATTTCATGCTGCGTGACTTTGTTGTTTTCTGAAAATATGAGACATTAGTCAACCTCAAAACATATTCTTTTAATTTCGGCATGTCTTTAAGATTTGGATAACTATAAAAGTAAAAAAACAACTTTGAAAAAGACACTTGGTTTTCTTTATTCAGCCAGAGGGTACAGAGCAGGAACCTTTTGCGGAGCTGGATTTCAAGTTAAATAAGCTGTTCTGTTAAACAGATCTGACAGCTCTGTTCTCCTCCTCAGGCCCTCCTCAGTATGTACCGCTCAGGTTCCCAGAACAGCGAACACTGTGTATGTGTCCAAGGTTAAACAAAAGAGGGTCTTGGGGTAAACTTTGAAAGACAATAAATTAACATTCATGTCAATGATAGATATCAAAGTGGAGGCTTCTGGGAACAGCTGATGGACCACTCAGCAAAGCTCCCCTGCTGTGAAGCTTCACCAAGCCTGCAAGATGAAGGCGACTGCACGTGTGTGTGTGTGTTTGATGAGACTGAGTGTTGGCATTCTAACAACTCATTCTTAATGAGAAGGATCATGAAGTGAAGCCCCACAGATACTACATGCGAGGATGAGAGATGGTGTGTGTTTTTTCTAATGGGGACAGCCTGTAGTGCTTTTCAATCATTTAAGCGCTCAGAGACACCTTTTAATGTTCACCATTCCCACCGTGTAGGAAATGTAACCTTGACACTAAGAGACACAAAGACTTTTTTGTGACGCGCTAAATTCCTCAATGACCTTGGAAACATTTTTTTTCTGACTGAAAGAGAATCTAACAGGAGAGAGATGCGGGGTTTTTTCTAATTAGTGCCGTGACACCCGGGCGCTTACCGTAGCCGTGCGATCTCTTCATGTGATGCTTCATGTTGCTTTTCTGGGTGAATCTGATGTTGCACACCTCACACTTGAATGGCTTCTTTCCAGTGTGTTTGACCATGTGGACCTGCAGAGCGCTCTTCTGGTTGAAGGCCTTGTCACACTGAGTGCACTTGAAAGGCCGCTCACCTGCAGTAACACACAGGCCCACAGTTTAATCAGCATCAACAGATGCTACCCCAATATGTTCAAAAACGTAAACATACTGTGTACATTCTTAGTAAAGATTCTCCTCTGGTTCACAAACAGCTGAACAAAACGCTCCCATTGATGGATAATGATATAAGGATTTTATTCCTGTAAATAAGCAGCTGTGAAGTGAACTGCATTGTGCACAAACTGCTTTCACAAGCTATGTTATTAACAAAAGTGTACTACAATCTGAGTAGGAAACAAAAGCCACACAAATTCTGACATGTTTCCTCTTGTGAGTAATTTTCTAGGTGTCGAAATTAAACTGCCATAACCCGCTGCGTCCTTGATGAGGGTGCTGAAAGGTCACTGTTACTGTAGGAGTGTGCATTTAGAGGTGGTGATTTTCTGGTTTCATTAAGGAGAGATGGTGAACCTAAAGCAAGTGTTTTTAATGCTGCAGTCTCCTGCAGTTCAGTTACTGGGATCTAAAATGCAGACCCTTCAGTACGCCAGATGTAAGAAAACTCTTCACGTATTAATGCCGTGTCCTGCTGAAACAAACAAATCAGCATCCAGCTGAACCGAAGCAGCTGGATGCTATTGTGATAATGGCCATGTAAAGAAATCATATTCTTTTTCCCCTCAAGACACAATTTATTTCACATCTTCTGACACACAGGCAAAGCAGCTATGCCTACATTGTTTATGCTTAAGCTACAACTCTTTGCACTAACTTGCTGTACAAAACTAACCAAAGAAACAGCTCCTATTCCTAAGGAATTCAGGGCTACACAACCAGAGTCGCTTCTCCTCAAACATTTTTCATTTCAGGGCCTGTCACGTCTGTTAAGCTAGGCATGAGATAACAAGCAGTGACAAACGTCAGTCGTAAGCTGGGAGCAAAGGGGAAGTGGAACATTTCTGGGGGGTTTTCTGCTAAAAGATAAAGCATAACAAACCCCGCAGCACAAAATTATGAGCTAACCCAGCAGAGAGAGATCCAATGAAAGATAGGACAGAAATATGTTTTTTATGTGCTTATAAACTTTGCATAAGTTTTTGAATTAGTGAGCCTGAAAGGGGAAGATTGTAGCTGCTTAATATGACACACACTGCTTGAAATCCCACTTTTTTTCAATAATCATATTATTAGTCTCAACAAAGGAGTTAATGTACGAGGGCAATCCCAAAAGTAAGGTCTCCTATTGTTTTAGAAATACAAACAACCGTGTATTTATGACGGGCGACTTGTGGACGCGCGGTGTCGTGGAGAATGCTTACGCCCTTGCTCAGTATTCCTGTTCTCCAGTTCTGAAATGCCCGTCTCAGTTTTTCCAGTGTTTCACAGTACCTGTCAGCATTGCCACAGCCCTCCACGCTGTGCTGAGTCACCTAGAGCAGTGGCAGAACTACGTCCGAATGCTCTTCGTGGACTACAGCTCAGCCTTTAATACAATCATCCCGGACATCCTCATCACCAAACTGGTCACTCTTGGCCTCCCTCCTTTCACATGTGCCTGGATAAAGGACTTTCTCACAAACCGGCCCCAGACTGTAAGACTCGGCCCTCATCTCTCCTTCACTCGCACACTGAGCACCAGCTCCCCACAGGGCTGTGTGCTGAGCCCCCTCCTGTATTCTCTCTACACCCACGACTGCAGTTCGACCCACAACAACACTCTCATCATCAAGTTTGCTGATGACACCACGGTAGTCGGACTCATCTCAAAGGGAGACGAGGCAGACTACAGAGAGGAAGTCCTGAAGCTGGCAGCATGGTGTTCAGAAAACAACCTGGCACTGAACACTAAGAAAACCAAAGAGCTCATTGTTGACTTCAGGAGACACAGCACTGACTTGGCCCCCCTTTACATCAATGGGGAGTGTGTGGAGAGGGTCCACACCTTCCGGTTCCTTGGTGTCCTCATCTCTGCTGACATCTCCTGGACAGACAATATCTCAGCGGTTGTCAAGAGGGCCCAACAGCGGCTGCACTTCCTGAGAGTCATCAGGAAGTACAAGCTGAACTCCAACCTGCTGCTGACCTTCTACCGCTCATCCATTGAGAGCCTGCTAACCTACTGCATCACGGTATGGTAAGGCAGCTGCACCAAGGCGGATAGAGTGAGGCTTCAGAGTGTGGTCAAGACAGCACAGAAGATGATCGGCTGCCCTCTCCCCTCCCTGATGGACATTTATTCCTCCCGCAGCCTCAGCAGAGCAGCAAACATTATCAAGGACAGCTCCCACCCTGGTTTCAACATGTTCAGCCTGCGCTACAGGTGCATCAGCACAAAAACCCACAGACTCCAAAACTGTTTCTTTCCCAAAGCCATAACTCACCTGAACTCACACATGCACCGATAACACAGCCCCCCCCCCAAAATTTTTTATTTCTTCTTCCCACTTCCTCTATGGACCACCACTGTGCAATACCAATCCTATGTGCAATAACTCAACTGTATATACACAACACTATTTATTACATATTACTTTTTTTTTTTTAAAAACGGCCTGTACTACAACCCAGTGACTACAACATGTTGCCAAGGTGAAAGAACATTTGTCCGGAAGGCGATTCTGCTACAGTGGCAGCAAGCGGGTATGACATGGGTATTATAAAACTGCCACAGCGTTTAAAAATCGACCAAAATGGCGATTATGTCGAAAAATAAATAAGTCTTCAAGCTTTGAAATGATGTTAATATCAAAGAAAATACACGGTCGTTTGTATTTCTAAAACAATAGCAGACTCTTTCCTCTTATCTACCACCCCTCCTCTGAACATGTCCAAACCATCTCAGCCTTTTACATCTACTGTCAGATTAGGGTTTGGGATTTTAAACTATAATGAACGACAGTGTTTTGTCACCTGTGTGCGTTCGATTGTGTCTCTCCAGCTGACTGCGCTTGGCGAAGGCTTTTACGCAGGAGGAACAACTGAAGACTCTGGGCTTCTGGGAGCTGGGTGACGGGCCCGGCTGGTGCACTCGTTTATGTTCCTGCAGATAAAATGAGTTTACAGTTACAGTCTAACTCTGTCCTCAACAGACAGGCGCTCACAGCATCAGTGCGAAAAACCTGCACAAATATTTGTATTTCATCATTTGTATTTGTATTCCTCAAAGAAATTAGCAGCATCCTTTGACCTTGTCACAGAGAATTAGGGCTGCTTTGACAACACAAGGAGATTAATTACACCCAGTATTAATATACTGCCAGGTCTCTCTTGGAAATGAGATTTTTAATCTCAATGAGATTTTTTACCTGGATAAATAAAGGATTAATAAAAATATGCTCATCTCAGTAAATGTTTATTAAGATCAGTGTTGATCAGGAGTACTGATCTCAATGACATAAATCTATGTAAGGTAGTCATCATTTCTGAATTACTGAAGATATATTACCTCTCACATTTCTGTGCTCCACGTTCTATTTATATATTACTATTATCAGACAACATTTTAAGCTAGTTTTAGTACCGTGGTAGTGCTTTTTTGTATTATCAAGGAAATCTAACACTACTTACAGTGGGGCAAAAAAGTATTTAGTCAGCCACCGATTGTGCAAGTTCCCCCACTGAAAATGATGACAGAGGTCAGTAATTTGCACCAGAGGTACACTTCAACTGTGAGAGACAGAATGTGAAAAAAAAAATCCATGAATTCACATGGTAGGATTTGTAAAGAATTTATTCGTAAATCAGGGTGGAAAATAAGTATTTGGTCACCTCAAACAAGGAAAATCTCTGGCACTCACAGACCTGTAACGTCCTCTGTAAGAAGCTTTTCTGTCCCCCACTCGTTACCTGTATGAATGGCACCTGTTTGAACTCATCATCTGTATAAAAGACACCTGTCCACAGCCTCAAACAGTCAGACTCCAAACTCTGCCATGGCCAAGACCAAAGAGCTTTCGAAGGACACCAGGAAAAGTATTGTAGACCTGCACCAGACTGGGAAGAGTGAATCTACAATAGGCAAGCAGCTTGGTGTGAAAAAATCAACTGTGGGAGCAATCATCAGAAAATGGAAGACATACAAGACCACTGATAATCTCCCTCGATCTGGGGCTCCACGCAAGATCTCATCCTGTGGGGTCAAAATGATCATGAGAACGGTGAGCAAAGATCCCAGAACCACACGGGGGGACCTGGTGAATGACCTGCAGAGAGCTGGGACCAAAGTAACAAAGGTCACCATCAGTAACACACTACAACGGCAGGGAATCAAATCCCGCAGTGCCAGACGTGTTCCGCTGCTGAAGCCAGTGCATGTCCAGGCCCGTCTGAAGTTTGCCAGAGAGCACATGGATGATACAGCAGAGGATTGGGAGAATGTCATGTGGTCAGATGAAACCAAAGTAGAACTTTTTGGTATAAAGTCAACTCGTCGTGTTTGGAGGAAGAAGAATACTGAGTTGCATCCCAAGAACACCATACCTACTGTGAAGCATGGGGGTGGAAACATCATGCTATGGGGCTGTTTTTCTGCCAAGGGGACAGGACGACTGATCCGTGTTAAGGACAGAATGAATGGGGCCATGTATCGTGAGATTTTGAGCCAAAACCTCCTTCCATCAGTGAGAACTTTGAAGCTGAAACGAGGCTGGGTCTTCCAACATGACAATGATCCAAAACACACCGCCCGGGCAACAAAGGAGTGGCTCCGTAAGAAGCATTTGAAAGTCCTGGAGTGGCCTAGCCAGTCTCCAGACCTCAACCCCATAGAAAATCTGTGGCGGGAGTTGAAAGTCTGTGTTGCTCGGCGACAGCCCCAAAACATCACTGCTCTCGAGAAGATCTGCATGGAGGAATGGGCCAAAATACCAGCTACTGTGTGTGCAAACCTGGTAAAGACCTATAGTAAACGTTTGACCTCTGTTATTGCCAACAAAGGTTATGTTACAAAGTATTGAGTTGTATTTTTGTTATTGACCAAATACTTATTTTCCACCCTGATTTACGAATAAATTCTTTACAAATCCTACCATGTGGATTCATGGATTTTTTTCCCTCAATTTTCCAAGTAACCAACACTGACCAGCTATTACATCCTAGCTGTACAAATGCTAAACTCTAATGAAGTAGAAGTCAATAGTGCAGCCCTCTGAATATTCATACATGTAGCAAATGAAATTCGAGGCTATCACGATACTGGGTTGCAAGTACACTACATTGCTGATATGAAAAATAATGTTTGGAGGAACATTTTGTTCACTGTGGCTCTAACAGTTAAGCAGTGACACTTTTATTCGGTGACTATCTAGTATCATAGCAACAAAAGTAAAAGAGCTGACAAAAAACACACTATGGTGTACACTGAATAACTGATAGGGTGATTTTGTTACATCTGGCGTGAGCTAGGCTAGTCAGTCTCCCATTTCTACACTGTAAGCTATCCTGGCTGTAGATTTATCTCTGATATACACACAAAAGACACCTCCTTAACTTTTGGCAAAAAAGGCAGTGAGTTATTATATATTAATTGAGGTAAATATTCTATTGCAGCTTAAAAAGCTCCAGTGATTTATGACAGTGGACTACTGTACAATTGTACCACATTATTAATGTATCTGTATTCCTGATATTTCCGGAGGAATTTGCTTTGAAGCAAAAACGGATTGGGTATTCTGTAAGTGTGCAGTTAATTTTTTCAGTATATTATGAAGCTAAAGTTTTTTCATGTCTGGCTGTAATTAAAAAAGCCAAATCATTATCTGGGGTCCAACAGAAAAAATGAAAAATAACTGCAGGACTAATTCATTTTAAAAAACCCGTCAACATCCAACTTCTGGTTGTAGACTAATAAAGAGTCTCAGGGATGTGGAAAGAGGTCAGCCGCTCTCTGTGTGACAGCAATTAATCTCCACTGCACTACATTCATGGGAGACAGTTACTGTTCAACGCACTGGGGCACATTTACAGAAAAAAAAAGGGCTTTCACTTTGTGGCCTTTGAGAAGAAACACGAAAAATAGCAGGAAGAGGGCTTGAGTATAGAGCTGTGTCTTCCTTCTCCCTGGCATTTGTGTGCTTGACTGTGAAGAAGGTCAGTGGCAAAGAGAAGCATGCACGCTCCTTCACAGTCTGATTGCTTTGTTGTGTAGTTAAAAGTGACAGGGACTGCAACTTGAAGATTTACCCGTACACAGGCTGTGCTGTATTGAGTTTTTTGATGCATTAAAATGTGAAGCTACTTTTCCTGCAGTTTTCAAATCTATAACTTTCACACCTAAGGTAGATGCACTGACTAATAAAAATAAAATAAAAAAACAAACCGTGCCATGCAAGTTGACATACTGCTTTAATAAAACCTAAAAAGGGTCATTTATCATTTCTATGTCTTTATATAAAAAGCAGGGTTTTTTTCCTGTATTCCAATAGCTGGATGATTTAGATAAATGCTCTCAGCAGCTTAGATTTAAAACAATTTTTCAACAGGCTGTGTCTGTATAAGTTCTTACTTTCAGGTGTGTAGCTCGCTTGAAGGCCTTTCTACAGAGGCTGCAGACATGACAGCGGTCCTTGCCGTGAGCCTGTCTGCAGTGACGTCGCAGTGTATTGGCATTCTGGCACACTTGATTACAGTAGAAACACTGATTTCGGTTATCAGTATCCACCTGGAGCTCTTTCCCACCCTTATCAGTGGAAATCTGAAGCACGCACAAAGACAAAGAGCTTACAATGCATAATGGTGATGGTATAAACATCAGCTGACAGGCACTCTTTGAGCTCTTCCCCTGGATTGGTGAAGCAAACAAAACAAATATACTTACAGTATATCCATTGTCTGTTGCTCCATTTGCGGACTGGGACTGGTGGCTAACCAGTATGACCTGCTGGCCTGTGGTCCCTGGCTGTCCTGTTAGGCCAGAATCATTCAGTACTGCAGGGAAAGTCTGACCCTAAAAAACAAAATATACATTGAAAAAGCGCTTCATGACATAACTCATGTCTGACACATTTTGATTGTCATGTTAAATTAGTAATAATGCAAAATAGCAGCTACTACAGTCTGTAAATTGTGCTGGACATTTGGGTTTTTTTATACCTGTGTATTGAGGTTTAAGGTGACGCCATCCAGCATGCCCTGAGCATCTGCAAGGGTTAGTGTGACGCTGCCATCACTGGCCATAGTTCCTGGTGACATCACTAGGCTCTGGGAGGCAGCAGTGTGAGACAGGGTGGTGCTTGGTGGCAGACTGGTGACTGACAGGAGAGAGTGGTTAAAAGGTTAATACCCAGCTGGTTTATGCCACCAGCAACTGTGCGCAAAATGCAGACATACAAAGAAACTGTGTTTAAATGAACATTATCCTCTTAGACACAACAGACCTGGATGCCATAAAAAGGCTCATTTTTCACTTCTCCACAAAACCTTTTTCAATATTAGTGTCTCCATTGGTGTAGTGGTTAACAAATGTTCTTGGCAAATGAAGGGTCACTGGTTCAATTACAGACAAAAATCCCCTTTGGGGTTACGTCAGGGAGAGAATCCGGCGTAAAACTCTGGCTGTCTGTGACAACGGAAAACTGCAGTTTTAGCCCACTTACATTCACTAACCTCGCCTCTCATTCTGCCTTATCAGAGCAGTTTTCATTTCCTGTTGGGTCTATGAAATCATATCTCTGGCTGGCCAGAATGAAGGATAATTTCACTCCACGTTTTAAAGAACAGTCTTTTGACAAGTATCCTCTCACACAAATCTGGGACACCTTCTGAGACAGATGAGGGTTTGGGCTGGCAACCACAGCTCTTTTGGTGCTTTGCTCTCTGACTGAAACTAACACTGGCAGATTCATTAGGTTTGGGAGGATATTGCATTAGAGACGCACAAAACTAGACAATATTTGGTTTGAATAAAAATACAGTTTCTCAGTCAAATCACGGGTTGGACCGTGTCTGCAGACAGAGTGACAGGAAGGTTTTAGCCAAAGCAACAAAATCAAAGATGCTCTGTGTGTCTGAGAGAAGCTGTGGGAACATTATTATTATTATTTTTCTTTCCACTTGAGTTAAGTGGAAGGTAATGAAGAGATATAGATGAGACTGAAAATTTGATCAGGCTTCTAGGTGACAAGCTATCTGACAGACTGGACTTCATAACTATAAAGTAGTTATTCAAGCTTCCAGAAGTTGTATTAAAGTATGCTGATAAACTGCTAATTCAGTTTGATAATATGTTTAAATTGTACTGCTTGTCCTATTTTACATGGAGGTGAACAGGAGTGAGTCTAAAGGGGGGCATGGGGTGTACTGGACCATATTTATTTCAAGGCTTTCATTTTTACATTTTATTTCATTTTTCTACTTTTTTCAGATCAAAGCCAGTAAAACCCCACTGACCTCAGTGTTGTTAGGTTTTAAAGGCACAAACTCACTCATTCAGTTGTACACTTGAACTTGCACAGCATAAAAACTCACAGATACAAACGCCACAAAAATCTTCACTTTCAGAACTCTTTTTACCTCCTACTAATGTCAGAAATCTTTCCAAAATAACAAAATTAAGATCAATGTTTATGCCTTTCTTTATATTGCATATATATCTTTTTTATTTGACTTGAGAGTATTTATATATTTTTGCATTTAATATAATATTTTCTTTAAAAATATATATAAACAGGGTCACGGGGTTACAGTTTTTTACAGCCGCTAGGACACATTTCACAATACTTAGGTCACTTTTGCAAAACTCTTCACACAATCCTCCTAACTGACCTTCAGCTTGGCAAAGCAGTTCATTTCACATTCAAAATGCACTACAACTACCAAAACACTTTATTCAGGTCTCAAATAAACTCATTCTTCCAGAACACTAGCAAAGGTTGACAGCCGACAAACACACTTTGTCACCCACAAAACAATGACCTAAAAAACACTAACAACATGTAGCATTACACAGTGTTTTCTTGTGTAAAACAAGGATGCATCTCTGTTTATAATTTCAATATATGTTACTGGAATGAATCAGACATCATGCAGAATTCGTTAATATTTGTTTATGTATTTTTATTTTTTTGCACTAAGTAATCCCAAAATACAAGAATTTGTATACACACCATCCACTGATACACATACAATAGTAATACTACGGTAATCTACTCGGTCTTCTCCATTTGGCCACAGGTTCTCATCCACATCACATCTTATGTCATCTAGGGCAACACACCTAGGAAAGAATCTTCTGGCATGCCAGAATTGAAGGAGTTGAAAAATTGAAGGAGTAACACCTGTGTAGATGTTCATCTACAATGAGAATAAGCTGTGGCTGGTTAAACTGGATTTTTAGATTTAAAATATGTTTCACTAAAATATTGCTGTTGAATTTTGCTGTCTTTTTAAGCTTTGCATTGTGTTATTGTTTTGGCCATTGGTTTAACAGTTTTGAAAACAGTATGTAAGCACATGCAAAATGTCCTGTACGTACAAAGATTTTTGGCAGTTGTTGTGTCTGAGTGAGAAAATAATTCATGAAATTTGAGAGATGTAGTCATTGAATGCATTTTGTGCCAAAACAATGATAACTGGTCCTCAGTTTAGCCCACATAGACTTCTGTTGTGCTCACTGTGTGAGGAGTTTTGCAAAAGTGACCTAAGTATTGAGAAATGTGTCCTAGCGTCTGTAAAAAACTGTAAGCTGTTTTTCTTTTTTTTGACAGATGCTGTATGCACTGTAAAACACTGGAATTTCTAACATGGAAACCAATGAGCAGCTCATTTTGAAAGACCTGTAATTTTTTTCTCTTTCGAATCTTTACTAATGCTTATTAAGAAGACAGAAGTATTTATTATCAAATTAGTCAATCAGTCAATGTAACAATCGATAGCTGCAACCCTAAAAACAGACATAAGTGGGTAGCTAAAGAAAGAGGTGTTAACCATCTGTCAAAATTAGCTGCTAGCATTCGAATTGAGGGGTTCTAAAACACTTGAATCCAGCAGCATTGACAGTCAATTGCAACAATTGACGAGCCTGCTTTAGCTTTTTGTCTGGAGAAAAAATAAAAATAAAAAAAACACAACCCTGAGTTGCAATTTTTCTGGCACGCTCCCTGTTAGAGAGCAGAAAAGTTCAAGCTTCATTTTTGTCATAGCAATTTTTTAATATCTCTTGAGTGATCTGGACATGGCAGACGATTAGGGTTTCTCAGGTTTGAAAATCTATCTGGCAGCTTTCCTCGTGCACTTTGATCTCTCCACAGTTGGGGGACCTCTCACAGTTTGTGCTGGTGAAGTAGAACCCTCTACTTCTAATAAAGTTTAGTTTCTCTGAAACCCAAAAGTCTTGTCATATTACAAAAAAAGTCAAAGGAAATCTGTTGGGATCCTGAACAAAATGTGAATGAAAACAAAATGTTGGCAGTTGCAAGTCATAAGAGGATGAACGAAAGAGTGCGTGCAGCAGCACAGAAGGGATGCTTCAGGGCTGAGAGAGTGTAAACAACGTGGAGGAAAAACATAACAGCCTTTATAGGAGTCTGATAAACAGGCATATCTTTTTCAGATCATGGAGAGCAACTGCAAGTCTGCAAGTCATGCCAGCTACTGTATTTTAGCTTTTGAAAAAATGGCTTTTGTGAAAGAAGGTGCAAGTCAAATTCAGGATCTTCTCTGGTCATGCATGTCTTTCATGACCAGGGCAATATTACATGCAGATGCATATTTGAAGTAAGCTGTAAAAATCGTTTGGAAAGAATGCAAATCTCTTATCACACGCGGTTAGAAGACGGGTATAGTCTTACCAGCATTTCCAGTATTGGCGGGGCTTTGAGGTAGCAGGTGGTCATTGGTGATGGTCAGAGTTGCACTGGTGGTTTGGCCGTTTAGCGGTGACGCTAGCCTGATGCTGCCGTTCATCTCAGCGGCACTGGGATTGTTTGGCTGGGGGAGCAGATCCTGACCTGCAATTGTATTGTAGAACATGAGCTTTAATTATTTTCATGAGGTTATTTGCTTCTATTATAAAGATGCTAAGTGTTTTCTGAAATGTAGTTCATATTTTGAAGGGTGGTCAAACGCAAACAAAGTAACAAAGTAAGATTCAAACAAAGTAACTCAACAAAATTCCTTCAGGGTTAATTGAATTAGGTTTTACACATGATTAATATGCCATGCAATGCCACATACAGTGTAGTTTAATAAGTGCTTAACTTTTATTAACCAAACATATTGTCACACTAAAATAAGAAGAATATGACTGATAACATTTTTCTCTCTTAAGACGATGAATTTCCAGCCCAACAATTTCTGCTGCCTGGGCAGGAAAAAATCTTATTTTTGATGGAACTGCATACAATGCTGTTTTTATGACTGCACTTATTCATAAATAAAAAACTTAAAATGAGAATAGCTTCTTAAAGCTTTAAGACTGCAATCACGATACAATAAGTCAGAGGGCTGAAATGAAAGAGAGATTGAGCTGAGTAGACTTAGCAGGCTTAGTGATACAGCTACATCCCTCCTTCACATTGTTGATGCAACGAACTTTAAATCCCCAGATGATACAGCCAAATGGGTGATGCTGATGGTGTATACAAAAGCTGAAAAATGGCCTCTAATAGAGTGTCTTTAGATCTGGGTTTGTGGAGTGGCTCTGAGTTATTATTGGCTTCATTTTTTCCTCTTTGCCTGCTAGTGTGTTTGCCTGAGTGAGAAAATCAATAGTGATAGTTGAGAGCTTTTTTTTATTATTATTTTCCCATGTTTGTTATCAATAGCCCCTTTCTGCCTTTACTAAAAAACATGTTCAGCAGAGCTGTGTATTTTTGGTATTTGATATTTTTGTTTCTACCTGATATGGTGAGGGTGATCTCCTGAGGATTTCCTCCTGCTGTGCCAGAACCAGCAGCTGAAGCCTGGACTTGGGCGAGAGCTTGTGTCAGGCTGGAGTTGTTGATGGTCAGGGTGATCTCCTGACCGCTGTTGCCACCTGCCACTAGCGCAGAGCTGCCCATGACATTGCTTAGGTCCTGAGAACCTGCACAACCCACAGCAACATAACACAGATGGTGACCTCCTAGTACAATGTGGCCACTCTGTATGTTTTTTTCCACTTAGAGCTGTCATACATACTGGCAGCATCCTGCTCAGATAGTCCAGCCATTGTGACCTGCGCAGGTGTGATAGTGGAGGGCTGCAAGGCCAGGCTGGTCAGTGGGTGGATGACAACGTTGGCAGACACTGAGGTGTCAGTCGTAGACATGAGCTGGCTCCCTGAGTGGGAGACCAGACCTGTATCGACACTCAGGGGCTGCGAGAGGAGGCCGCCTTGCTGTAGAGTCTGCTGCAGGAGGGCGGGATCGATCTGAAAGGAGTGAGTATTACTTAACTTGAAAATGAAGGAGAGCATGTGTGGGGGAATCAGCAACAATGTTAGGATTTTCTTTTCTTTTACATTATGGAATAAAGTAATGATAAGATTTCCTTTCAATGCTTTTAAACATTTTCAAAGTTTTATGTATGACTTTGTTGACTGACACTGTTCTCATTCCTAGCATGTATCACTATAGGATGTGCCTCCCTGTCGATTACTCAGAAGCATGACTGCCACCCTGCCACCACTCACCCTTCAATAGCTTACACTATTTCAATAACCATTACTCAAACACGTTTTCTTCGGAGCACATCTCAACCTACATTGGGCTGGCTAGACATGGATAGTAATATGGATAATAACACAGAGTTCGGCAGGCGTGATGTGTAACCTGTAGTGTGATGTTGTTGATGTTGCTGGTGTCGATGCCGGAGATCTGGACGTTGGGACACACCAGGTTGGCGGGCGTCAGCTGCAAGTGGATGCCGTCCAGCGTGGTAAGGCCATCTGGGAGCGACACGGTCAAGTCTCCTGCAGCTGAGGCACACACACAGACACAAACATATGTAAATGTTTGACAGGAGAGTAGCTATGTAATAATACATAAGACTATAATTAACGGTTAATGGATAACAGTTCTTAGCAGGAAAATGTGAGTTAAAAATTTTCTATGTTAAAACAAAACTTTAAAACAAGAGATAAGGCTACCCCTGATTTCAGATAACTTAATTTTACATTAGATGTCAAAGATCATGACCTCCAACACATTGTATGCAGAGTTTCTGAGCTACCATAGCTACCCTAATGGTTTCTTCTGGAATGGAAAAATCTCTATGAGAGCAGAATATCTAATGAAACTTGCCTGCTAAAGACTGACAGACAACAAAGAAAAATCTGGATCCAGTTATTCCCCAGATGATGAAAGAGAGAGGGTGAGGAGGTTTGCTTTCAGTGACATGTACATTGTCACTGAGAGACAGCGAGACATGGGGGGGGGGAAGAATCCTGAATACTCCACTGTCCTGCTCCAGGTGAAGGGTGGGAAAAGTAAATTTATATGTTGCCAGACTTCATCAATCTAATCGTCTCAAACATTTTAGCGAATGTTTGACTGCAGTGCTGCATTTAGAAATCAGAGCTCCTCCAAAAACCCAATTAATAATCACAATGTCGTCCCTGCATCATTTGTTGTTTCCCTTTTCTTTTATTCGATCACTGTGAATGTTTGGAGATGCTTTGATAGACTTTTCTCATCACATAAAGACCGATTTCCTTCAAAAACAACCACGCACTGCGCTGGGGCTTCAATGAAGGCGTGTTTTTGTCTGCTTGACATCGGGTGCCGCGGTGCAACCCTTTTTTGCCCTTGATGTTGCCAACTGAATATGAAGCAATGAGACTACAAATGATGATCCTCTGGGGCATTCCTGTCACAACTGCTGACAACAACCAACTGTTGGTGCATTAATCGTACACCTATCATTTCTACCAAGGAATGTGTAACTCTTTGTGGCATTCACAAGAAATGTGTTGCCAGTGGGTCGTCAATAATACTGCACAGTGATATCTTGGATATTAAAATTTGGGCACCAGTCTTCACTCATTTCGTGCTCTTATGGTGCTTTACTGAAAACATTAGGGCCTGTCAGTTAAAATCAAAGGTGTGTTATAAACAAAACACCATTGTTCTTGCTGCAATTCTCTCTTTTACAGCATTAAAGTAATGGCTCATTAATTATCCCTACCTGACATGGAGGCGGGCAGGAGGGCCTGTCCTACTAGTCCTGACTGCAGTAGATTCTGGTCAAACTGTCCTGTGAGAACCTGGTTAGCTGGGAGGTAAATGCTGGGGTCAGCGCTGGGTGTTTGCAGCAGCCCCACAGACTGAAGAGCCTCTGATCCAGTTGGCTGCTGCCCCTGACTTGGAGCCACACCCTGCCCAGTCGCTGGGTCTTGACCCTGTCTGGCCTGACTGGAGGACGAGGAAGAACGCTTGGATTTGCGGCCGTCGCCGTTTGGACGGAAGTGACACTGGATGTGTGTTTTGCGGTGACCCGAAGTTCTGAAGCGGAGTTCGCAGAAGGGACACTTGAAGGGCTTGGAGCCGGTGTGGAGGCGCATGTGCACCTTCAGGCTCCCCTTTGTAGAGAAGGAGGTGTTGCACATATGACAGCTGAAAAGCTTCTGACCTGAATAAGAAACAAAGAGGATGTTATGTGCGGCAAACTGAAAATGAATCGTTGCTCTTTAAAAACCGCAGGTTTATTTTTGACCAGCATGTGAATTTTGAATCTTGAATCTAGTCTTGGTTCTTTGATCTGAGAAAGAGAAAAACCTTTAATGTCAGCCAATAACTTTTACTACTTTTAATAAACATTTTTTTTTCTTTTTCTCTTATCTTGATTAACTTGCTTTAGGCGTGCACTTTTCAGTGATCTCGTTGTCCTGTAAAATTCACAATGCATTTTAAGATGCTATTAATCACATCTAAATGGCTACAAATGTCAAGTTCTCAGTAGATGAGCTGTATAAGCCGATCTGCTGAGACTGTATTCCAGCAGTTGGCCTCCTTTTTGGTCCATGCTCTTATTTTAAATTACTAAAGCACTGCATCATCTTGTTACGATGTACAGCCATTTTTATAAAACCTAATGTTATGTATGAATGTATTCTTGACTGTGTGTTTGAAAAAAAGGGTTATACAAATATATGACTAGCTAGGTCTACTAAAACGAACGGAATTAACATAGCTCAATCTTACTGTGTCAGCTTCTTTAAGGTAAGGTTGGTGTTTGTGGTGACACAAACAAGTCAGCAACATATTCTACTAATTAACCACTAACCTGTATGTGTTTTAACGTGGCAGTCCAGGGTCGACTTCACTGTAAAACTCTTCCCACATTCGTCACACTTGTAAGGCCTCTCTCCTGTGTGGATCCTGATGTGTCTGGACATTGAAAAGGATTGATATAGTTATACTTGCAAGAGCACAAGGACACATGAGAATATCAAAGTGATGATTACATTTCTTTTAAAAAAACTAAATGCATTATAAAGTAAAGACACACCCTAATATGAATAGATATATACAAATGGTTATCATCCATGGACATACAGTTTATCTTTCTGGTGAGTTGTTTAGCTGAGAAACTGAAAAAGATCATGAAAAAAATGTGTTTGTGGTGCAGTTTTAATAACATGGAGCAGAATTTGAAGAGATTTAAAATGCATTTATTTTGACCTCCTCTCTGATGTCCTTGATTTGTTTTCCTTGGCTTCATACATATAAACTATTGCTTGTTTTTAATCTATCCAACATCTACTTAATGCATTAAATTGTAGCTTGATGATTTATATCTAAGGCTGTTTCTTATTTCCTTTAGATGGTTAATGTAATCTCCACTGCATTTTCACAGCCCAACTGTGGGTGTGAGGACACAGTAGCAATGTTAATGCTATTATGCTGTGTCATTATTCAGTTCAGATAAGTGCTGTAAAACTAAATAAGGTCCACAGTCCTATAAGCCCCCAACCATCAACACTCACACAATTCAGACTTTGACTACTGTAGACAAACAAAGTTCTTCTAAACTGATATACGCAGCACAACATTTACCTGACGAGGTCGCTGGGCTTCTTGAAGCTCTTGGGGCAGTAATTGCAGCAGTTGGCAAACTTGGGTTCGGTTTCCAGCTCCACGGCTTTGTCTTTAATCTCACTGATCCGATCTCTTTCAGCTGCCGACTGGGAAAGTATTCGCTCCGAAACTGAGGCCTCCTCGCCGGGATCCTTCGCCAATTCGGCTGCCTGCTCTTCAGTGAACGTGATAATTTCCATTCCCCTCCTCTTTGATGTCTTTTGTTCATTTTCCTCTTCATTTTCCTCTTCTTCCACATCTTGACTTGACTCCAGGCCTATAACTGTGATAAACAGAGTCAGTTTTTTCACTTTCTATCTTTGGTTGACACTTTCTTTTGATGCAAGGCAGCTTGGACTGAGACAAAGATGCACTCAGACAAGCTGAAGCCTGATATAATGTATGTTGTACTTGATTAATGTGGCACTCTTCACTGAAGGAAAAGTGGTGCATGTACAGCTCTGCATAACAGTGTAAGATGGAGAGACCATATAGTTTAAAATAAATACAGTATAACTCAATGCAGTAATGCTTACTTTGATCGTCCATGGCGTGCTCCTTTTTCATATGCCTCTTACAAAGCAGGCTGGTCCGGAAGCTCTCATCACACATGGAGCATTTGAAAGACTTGATGTGAATGATCATGTGGCGATTCAGGCTGCCATTTGTGGTGAAGGAGGCGTCACAAACATTACACTTAAAGGGCTTCACTCCTGTTGGGAAGACAGAACAGAGGTAAGGTGTTGTGTGATCCTTGTGACAGCCTCTAGGGTGTCACTACTGTTACTGCCAGTCCCTGAAAAAGACTTACAAATTGAAAAATTAAAATGAAATCAATGTCATGTTTAGTATGTTTAGTTCATAGACTTATTCCACTTTTGAAGGACTAGAGTGTAGATAATTTAGGCAAATTAGGATGCCATTGTGAAACATGGCATACTCGACCTCGAGCTCACCTGTATGGGTATTCAGATGGGACTTGAGTACTCCAGCTGATACAAAGGCTCGTCCACAGAGGTTACATCCGAATGGTTTCTCCCCAGTGTGCGATCTCACGTGCTGTTTCAAGTGGCTTGACTTTTTAAAGGCTTTACTGCACCAACTGCACCTGATGATGGAAAAAACAGCAACAACATGAATGAATGAATCGCTGTAAATCTTTATGAATTATTGTTATTCACCAGATCTGGGAGAGTAATTTATGCGAATTGGAACAATTCTTAACATGTAATTATTTTATTGCATTTTTAATAACATAGCAATATTTCACTGGACGTATGATCTACACTGCCTTGTTATTTGTGAAATAGAGAAAGGACATACACACAAGACAGCTTAAGAAAACAGCAGCTTGCCTTTCGCAAACATGTTTTATTTTAACTGGTGGTTTTGTGCAACATCTGTTAGTCTTCTCTTAAACGTGACCATAAACCACATAAAAGCATAAGGCATTATCTGATAATGATAATAAAAGAAAGAGAAGAAATGCAGGGCATAGGAAGAGGACATGATGAAGCAAAGGCCCTGGGCTGTATTTTAAAGATAGACCACTCGTCAGTCAGGTGAGCCTTTACATCATCTGCCAGAGCTAAACTGAATAATTTAGTACAAACTACAGGCTCAGCTTTTCGAATATAAAAGAGTTTGGCCCAGTAGCAGTAGCAGTATCCACATAGTGCAGTTAAAGTATTTAGATTTATTTAGAAACTGAACTATTCTCTGGTCAGTTTTTATGGACTGTATGGATAGACAGCAAACTGTCACCAACTGTCTAACTAGAAATAAATTAGAAAACCAATAATATTGAATTTCATTTCAGTTAAATCCATAAATAAGGCAAAATAAGTAGACAAAAAAATGATGTCAATCCATTTCAACATAATGAGAAGCCTGAGACACATGAGCGAATAAATCTCTGTAAATACTATTGCTTTATCTGTGCAAAAGTTTAAATTGAAAGACACTGATAACAAAGTTAGGTAAGGTTATTAAGGACAAAGTTATAAACCATCTGCCTCCTCAAGGTCACTGCTTATAAGACTTAATATCATTAATCTTTTTAGGCTCTGGAAACAGATTGTTTGGGTGATTTAGGCGACACAAAATTAATAACAAGACTGTAGATCAAGAAAAAAGGACAGGAGAGCCTAGCAGAGGTTTATGATCAATCATGTCAGAAAACCTGCAGCACCCAGACTCATCAGGCGTAAGTGCTGCAGAAATCAGCTCTAAATGGTGGAATGAGCAGACTGACACTACCCTCGAATTACCCGTGGTCTGTAAAACTGCTCTCAAACAACACAAGGGCACATTTTCTACTTTGATGAGATAAAAATTGAACTCTTCAGTCTGAATGCCAAATGCTGTGGTGTAAACCAGGTTCTGCTCATTGTACGGTTGAGATCACTTCTGTAATGGATCAGCCTTAAGGTAGTCAATCCAGGAGGAGGTGAGTCATGATGATAGAGGGAGCAGATTGTGGACAACATAAGAATGGGCAAAGATTTACTTTAAAGTACAGTCACTTGTAGCAAATATAACAAGAACAGTTTTGGTAATCTCACTGAATGTCCCGAATCATCTGGCCTAAGCAGAGAAAACTGGAGAGGAGACCTTTGACTAGAGCTCAGCTAGTGACCTCTATCCTGACAGATTTCTGAAATAATTTAGCAAAGACAAACTGCAGAACCTGCCTTTGAGAAATATGGGTGCACAGACAGGCAAGGAAGTGTGGAAGCTGTAATTCAAACTAATGATGTTTTTAAAAGATAGTAATTTAAACACTAAAGAGGTGGGAGTCATTTCTTAAGACAGTCGTATAGGTACATGGAAACACACACACCTGTAGGCTCTCTTAGTGTTGTCTTCACAGTCTTCCTGGTACTCCTGTGTCTCTGTAGGCAACTGGAGGTCGTTTTGACTGCTCTGCTGAAGAAGCCCATTCGTCTGCATAAAAAAAGATCAATACTGGCTCAACTTAAAACACATACAAATACATGTGCACTTTCAAGGACAGGGAATAAATGAGGTTACTGACACTAGTATATGCATAACATATGCATGATAGAGTCTACAGACAGTATATGAAAGAAGGTCATGCGACCTCATTGTGTTTTTAGCATTTTATTTGCTACTGTAGAAATAATACGCAACATTTTGGGCCGTCTCTCTATATCAGATCCAGTGGGCTGATTTGAACCCAGTGAAAACACGATTTTTAGTTTCAGGTGGTTGCACACTAATGAAAATGTAATGATGTATTTAAAATGAAAGAAGGAAAGCTACTCATAACTTACCACCTCAGCAGGTGGGACATGAAGCAGATTTGGAGGGTGATAGCTGGATGAAAGGGCCTGAGACTCCAGGGTGCTGGAGTCCTGCAGCTGCTGGACTGTGGAGAACTGGGGCTGATTGTAGCTCGTTTCAGTGATGGTGAAGCCTAGATGGAGTCAGACGAGAATAATCAGTCTTGTTTATAGTCAAATCCAAAGATCTAACCTCTGGCTGACAGCAATATTGGGTCTACCTGAAAAAAAACAACAACAAAAAAAAAACCAAACACAAGACATGTTTCACTTTTTTTCAACTAAAAACATAATAGGAATAATAATAGGAATCTATGAAATCTGAAAAAGTGTCTAAGATCTGCATTACACAGCACAATATCAGCCATCAGGGAGGATGGCTTTTATTGATTTAAAAAAAAAAAAAAGCTGAACTCAACACTATCAGTCTTCCAAAGTGTCAGATCGCCCCTGGGATTTCAGCCTGCAGCAGAAAGGTGTTTTATTGTTATAGCTGGTATTGTTTGTTTATCTGTGCTCTTCTTCTCTCTTTGCTTTTTTTCCACTTCTTCCTGATAAAAGTGTTTTTCCCCCTCACTATTGCAAAGCGCCTGCTCATTGGGGACCTCTAGGTTACCTTTATAATACTGTGAGGTCTTTACATTACAATGTAAAGCTTCCCTTGAGATAACAGTTGCCATGCTACATAATTAAAGCTGAACTGATGCTGTGTGATGTACACCCTAGAGGCTGTTACAAGAATATTCTGCAATTATTGCACTGGCTAAAAGAACACAAGGTGACTGTCTTGAATTGTTTTTGCATTCATGCATGCAGTTTGAGGCGATTGCACGGGTTGCCTGAAGGAAAGCAGTTTGTCTCCCATCTGGAGATCGGCTACAATCACTCTTGGACAGAATCGCAAAGGTTTGCAAGTAATTTAATCTAATTTATAAAAGCAGACAGATGTTCCAAATCTATGATGCCCTGGCTGGACTCTGAATGTAAGTAGCTAATGTGAATTTGCATTTGTGCAGGCAGCAACAGATCATTGTACACACCCCCCCCCCTTTGGCCTTTAAATCTGGGACTCTCCACCATTTGACCTTAGAACTGATGAGAGGTGAAATAAATTGTTTGATTTTTTTTCCTCTTCCATTTCTGATTTCCCATCTCCAATCCAACTTCAGCATGTCACAAAGTTACTTAACCATGTAAAGGCAGATGTGTACATGTTTGCTTTCATGTAAAAAGCACTGATATGATCTAAAACAGCGGTCCCCAACCCCTGGGCCTCGGACCGGTACCGGTCCGTGAGTCGTTTGGTACCGGGCCGCGAGAGTTGAGGCTCAGGTGTGAAATGTATAGTTTTCAGGGTTTTTATCGGTTTTCAGCGTTATTTTGTTATCGTTTTTATCGTTAACTCGGTTTTCCTGGGTCTTTTCACGTGTGTTATGAATAAATCTTCTTTTTTCAGTACCGGTACTAGTTTTATTTTGTTGTATTTATCTGCGACACCTTAAAGGCCGGTCCGTGAAAATATTGTCGGGCATAAACTGGTCCGTGGCGCAAAAAAGGTTGGAGACCGCTGCCTTAGAGTATTCGATCACAATGTTTTTGTTCGCGCCGCGACCTCAATCACTGTTTTCTCTAGTGTGACTGTAGCGTTAATAAAGTGGCAGTGTGGGCACATTCTTTATGTGACACTTTTAAGAGCCACCAAATGTGCAGCAGAAACAGTGTGTGAACCTTAAATCAACCTTCAATCAACCACAGTGTAGTTACTGTAAACAACACATATATAAAGTAGCAAGAAATACAGGGCTTCTCCCAGAGGCCCCCAGAGACCAGTGTCATTAGCTGTAGTACTTCACACCCTAGTAAATAATAAGGCTTCAGTCCTGACAGGTGACCTGCAGGAGTAAAAAGATAAAGTGATGATGAAAAGCCTAGCTAATCATACACATCAATTTTTTTGACAAATCCATATGTCTTCATTCCTAAAATGACAACAACTCCAGCTCTGTTCATGTCAAGTTTGAAGTTCAACAGAATCTCTTGAACCTCCTCACAGAATTGAAAAGTTCAGTTTGCCTCACAGATGTTTGATGCTGATCTCAAAGGAAGCTGGCTGGCAACAGCAGTCAGCCGCCATGGTGAGTTAGTGCAAGAAGAAGAAGAAAAATGTTTGAGAACACACTGATTTCAAAAGACATATGGAGATACCAGACACATTGGTAGAGGGTATATATAGTTTGATGAAATTAACTGTTGCTCGGTTTGTTGTGGGAATTGTAAAGAGTGTTCCTTTCTCCCACGACCGCTCTGTCATTTGGGACCTTTGTGAAGCTGAAGTAAGGGTTATTCCACCAATTCTATTTATGTGTGACTGATTTCCTTTGGTATTAATTCAAAATAAGAGATTTCATAACTAATATGGCCAATACCTACACTTTGTTAGTTAAGCCTTATAACAGAAAGCGTGCATATAACTAAAGGTACTATGCACGAGTTACTACTACTCTTCATATATTACTGGCTCTTGAATTCTGAAACAGTGAACCTGTGTTTTGCACAGACGATATAGCAAATAAACATACCATGTTATCTTTGTCACATAACAGCCCACACATGCTATGTTTATACCTTGTGTTAGAGCTTGCTGGTCAAATGAAGACTGAGGAAGTGCTGGTGTCTCAAACTGGCTGATATTCTGAGGCAAAGCATGCTGGGTAGTCACATATGAGTCTGTCACGACAAAGAAAGAGATGCAAAGCAACAAGTTAGTTAGTGCTCACAGAAACAAACAGTAGAGCAATATTTCCACTGTTAAACTTTCAATTGAGGTTAAAAAAGCAAGTTACATTGCAGATTCCCTAACTAACACAGCTCACCATGCACAGTTACATGCACAGAACATTTTTAGAATAACAAAAATAACTGTGTGTTATGTGTGACAATATTTATTTATAAGTATCATATTAAAATACTGTAAGCTACACTTTATTTTTAGCAGTGTACCTTCTTTAAATGCAAAGTAGATTTGCTTTCTGTATATTAATGAAGTCTTATCAAATATAGAGAGCTGAGGTCAAGATTATGGAACCTGACTACATGATGTACATTTTAAATCTAGAGAGTTTTCAGATGTCAGCTAGGCTGAGCTGCTTCTTTCTGGAGATGACTTTCAATTTACTTTAAGGGTCCAGATCCTGGACCTTAGAGAGGGATTACTAATCATTCTATTACTATCCTTGGAGTGCTAAAGCTCTGGAGGCTGTGTGCTGAGCTATACTGCGTGAAACCATATGTGTTGGTCTACAGAGCAAACAGATGGAGACGATGGGGAGGTACATTGAAGTTATTCTGCTCTCTGACACGTTTAAGAAAACTGAAAGTTTTCAGTGCAATGAAACTTAACTCACACAACGCACAGATTACCTCAGAAAACTTTCTTGAAGGTGAGTCACATAGTTTTTGGAAGAATTTGGTAATTTAATGCTACGCTTTCTCTGCAAAATGAGGTTTCAGTGTTACAGCTTTCACGAGTTCTACTGAATCTTTCACAACTTGCACATATTCCATTATATAATATGACATGAATTCAGTTGCTCTTACCTTCTCCTTGTACAGTCAGGTTTGCGTCCAGTGTCACTTGCTGGCCTCCATTTACAACCTCTGTCTGGTTCAGTCCCAGCATGCTCTGCTGCTCTGCTGTTTCAGCCGGGGCTTGCTGGAGAGTGTCACCCTCTATTTCCACTTGCATGTCATGGGCTACAGTGCCAGCTCCCAGGGGGTCTTCTCCTGACTGGGGTTGTAGCTGCTGGGCCAGTTCATACCTGGTTTGACAGGACATAGCTCTGATTGATACATTCACAGAGCACAACAACATCCCTGTAAACAGTCCAATCCATCTGTGAAAAAGCAGACTGTCAGAAATCAGACCTGTGCGTCTTCATGTGTTTCCTACAGTTAGGTGATGACTTAAAGGTCTTCTGGCAGTAGGGGCACATGTAAGGTCGCAGGTCACTGTGAGTGGTCATGTGGCGCCTTAAGCTGCCGCTGGTGGTGAACGTTGTGTCGCACATACAACACCTGTATGCCTTTAGCCCCGAATGTGTTCGGATGTGAGCTTTGAGGACTCCCGAGGAGGCAAAACTGCGACTGCACTGGACACACTTGTAGGGCCTTTCTCCTGTATGAGACCTGGCAACATTCAAAAACAGGGTTCAGTGTGTATTGGGACATCAAGCAGCCTAAAAGGTACAAGCACACTGCTGTAGATGAGTTTTTGAGGAATGCTGCCAATACTAAGGAACAGAATTCATTGGTATATCCTTAGTACAAGGTGGAAAATCACTATGCATGGTCCAGCATGACCTGTCAGGATGATATATTACTTGGTGAACTTGAATCAAATTCCCTAAATTTTTTAAGTATCAGTACAGGTTCATGGGTAATTCAAGGGCACTGTCAGTAGGGGTAGGCAGACATAGATCCTCAGCTTGCATTACAAGTTAGAACTCAAAATCTGCCAGAAAACAAGAATAATGAGGCACCAGCCATTAAAAAGGCACTACACACATGGCAGCATCATTATTTATCATTATCCTCAAAGACAAATGACTAGATTTCTGTCATAAAGATTGGCTAGAAAGTTCAACAGAGATACACAGAGCAGAGCAGCTGAGTGATTAGACCACTTATTGCTCTCCATCCATAAATGACAGGGTCATTTGAAACAAGGTTAATAAAGTTCAGCCATGTGCGGTGTAAAACAAGCAAATAAATTGGGGAAAAAAAGGATTAAGAGTATATATATATTTACAGGTTGAAGTGGGTTTGCTGAATATAGCTATTTCTCTTTTTCAACTCTTCTGTACTTCCCCTTCACACTCTCTTTCTTCTCTTGCATGAATTCAATCTCATTTATTTCATTCTCACCAAATTCATTATGTCTGTCAACAAACCTCCAACTCCCTCTAATCTGTTCCACTGTTTCTCCTTCCTTCTGTCTGCAGATGAGCTTAAGACAAGCAAAATGAAACCTTGCTGAGCGGTACACACTTGTTAATACTTCTCTGATATGATTATGTAGACTAACATTATAAGATCAGCTAAGAAAGGATTTGTGGGACACGCTGCTCTGCTGACTTCAGTGTGAAATCATTTCGTGTTAGACGCAAATCTAAAAAGTCAAGCGTTTGCTAAACTTTGTTATTTGGGGGAAAAATATTCAAATTGCAGGTTATTTCCACTTTTAGGGTTTATCCCTAGAGGACCATTAAAAACAGGTTGACAATGTGGATCCTGCCAAAAACTAATTTCAGAACCAAAGATGTCTCCTCTTTTGATGGCCTGTGGTGTCCTCCTGTCATTCAGTATCTGACTTGTTAAATGTCAGATCTATTGTCAGTGATGCCTCCTCTGTTCTGCTCTTCTCACCTCCAGCCTTCAACATACATGGTTATCCTGACCATAATTCTCTTCACCTGTGTTGTATTCTAAAAAGAAACTAGCAACTAGCAACAGATTATGAAAAGAAACACTTGCACTGGCCCTCAAAAAGCCATTGTGTTCTCGCTCTTTGAGACTATGCACTGAAACATCACTATTACATAGAAGCTTTACCTGACATGCTGTTTAAGGTGACTTGACTTCTTATAGGCTTTACTGCAGAACTGGCACTTGTATGGCCGGTCATTGGCCACAACATCCAGGTACTGTTGAAAAGCCAGGCGGGGGTTTTGGGATGGGATGAGACCTGTTAAAAACAACACGTGAGCTTACAACAGCTAGCCTTCTGTGTGGTCAAAATAATGCAGCATCGCCCAATATGTGTGCCTGTCACCATGCCCTCTTACCAAAGTCGGTGATGAGGATGGGTTCCTGCAAGGGGATATCTGGTAGCGGTAGGTTGCTTTTGGACACTTTGGCTTTGTTTGCTTTCCGTGGAAATTTATGCTTTTTCTGCTGCAAGCTTTTGAAGTGAGAAGCGATGTGTGTTTTCCTGTGTCCCGACGTACGAAAGATCTTGTCGCAGTGAGGGCAGGGGAAAGGCCTCACACCTAGAACAAGTCAGGGAAAAAAATAGATGTTTTGGAAAATTAATATTTAGAGAATAACTTTTTCTAAACAACAACAGAAAAATAAAATAAAATGAAAATCTAAACTCACATAGAGGTTTTAAAGTTATTAACTAAATCAACATGAAAACATAACACATATAAAAATATACGCTCTCGTAATTTGCTTTCATTTTGGCTGCATAAGGTTAAAAGCCTTCATTTAGCAGGTAACAGTGTATGAAACAAAACAGACACAAAACTTTGAAAGCATGAAGCCTTCGGAGACATACGTCTGAAAACACATTTATCAAAACTTTACCTTAGAACTAACACACAACCAGCACTAAAGTAAACACCTAACAGAGTGACACTACACAGCAATTAGAGAGACAAAAACGAATGCACCGGCGCACATAGTAGCTCAAACACATATAGCGTATACAGTATATACATGAATACAAATGAGGGTTCTAGCTTTAGTGGCAACATGAGATTTATGCAGGTCCTGCCTGAGCAATTTGTTGCATAATTTACCACAACATATCTTATTTATTCTAAATAACAGCGGCTGAAACATATTTAGAGCCCACACACTTCTCCTTTAACTTATGCTTAAAGTAACTATGCTAGAGTAACAAGTAAATAATGTAACATACGGAGTGACTCTATAAAGTGAAATGTGCTGGAGTTGCTATGGCTTTAAGTGTGACCCCTTCACAAAGCGGACCCGCTTCTCACCTGTATGCAGCCGCATGTGCACTTTCATGCTGCCAGAGGTGGAGAAGCACTTCAGACAGCTCTGACACTCGAAGGCCTTGATACCCGTGTGCGTCTTCATATGTGCTGTGAGGGTGCTCTTGACAGCAAAAGCTCTGAAGCACTGTTTGCACTTGAAAGGCTTCTCGTGGGTGTGGATGCGTATATGCCGAACAAGGTCACTGGGCTTCTTAAACTCCTTGGAGCAGTAGGGGCATCCGTGCCAGCGAACGCCATCCTCCTCCCTGATGGAGCCTGGAAAGGGCAGAACATAATTTTATTTTAAAAAAAGAAAACAATTATCTCTGTAACAGTATTTATTAAATGAATCTCACTGAAAGGGTAAACTCATAAAGAGTAAAATATCCCCTCCTACCTGGCATTTGTATAGGTTTCTTAAAAATGCTCCTCTTTTTCTCCCTGTTCAGTTTGTCTGTACTTTGCACTTTCTTGTTTTCCACAACAGCGCCATCGGTCGTTTGGTTCTCTGACTCTCTTGGTGGGGCGTCACTCTGGGGTTGGACCACACTCAGCCCGCTGTTCTCCAGCGCTTGCTGTAGTACCAGAGGACCACCACAACTTTAATATACATGCACACCTCACACACACAAGCAATTTCAAATAACCACAGCAATGGATTTGAAAAGAAGCAATCAACCGAGCAATCAAGATGTGATTGTAGTGTAAACTTAGAAATTACAGTCGTCTTTACAAAATCATTTCATTTTTAGCGGTTTAAAAGTAAAACACACACACACACACACACACTAATGTCATTACAAATCAAGGGATTTTTTTTACTTGAAAGAGAACCCTTTAAAGTGCAGGACCTGTGGACATCAGTAAATAACGAGGTTCTTTTAACAAAGTGCAAAGAATATTTCCGGGAAAAGCAAAATCGAAAACACGATTGCTGCTTAAAACTTTGAAAAACACTGAAAGTGATTATTTAAAAATATCTCATTATTCATGTACTAATAATTTTAATATGGCCACTAAAATAAAAAATAAAAAAGCCATGATGCAAAGCAAAGTTCAGCGACAATCATATCTTATCATGCTGGGGAGTAGAGGCCGTTTTAAACTCTGTGATGATGCTCATCTCTAAAAGTTCCTGGTGCATATTTGTTAAACTGCCCTCTCTCCTGGATGGATGGTGTTTGCAGAACAGTGAAAAATCTTGACATTCAATCACCAAATGAAAGCAGAGCATATCATTCATCACTCAGGAGTCTTTTTAGTTCAAAACTTATGTCTGAATATATCATGTTTATCTGCAGTTTAAGTCCATTCTCATTGAGTGAAGATTAATGTCGGTAATGTACAAGCTGCGGATTGTCGTCCAGATTGTTACTGGACACTGCTTTTTATATTGTAACAATCATGCGATTACACGCCACTCACCTGTAGGATGTCCTGGTTAATAGCAGTTTCCATTGTGATAGCTGGCTCTGGGGGCTGAGGCTGGGCTGTCTCCCCACTGACCTGTTCTGACAGCTCTAGAAGTTGCTGGATGACATCTGTCACTCCCTCGCCAACTTCTGGCACCCCTGGTGCCTGACCTGTTGTTTCAGCCTCCTATAAAAAAGACAAAAAAAGAGGTGAGGGGACCAAGAAAGACACAGAGCAACGTGACGAAGAGCTGGGACAGGTCACAATTTGTGGGATGACTTAACTTTGATTAGTGGCTCTGTTGAGCTTGAAACAAAGCACTGGTGATTATTAAATAAAATATTAATGCCCACATTATTTATGCACATATTAACACGGAGATACAACTTCTCAACACAAGATTCGTTTAAGTGTAGATATGGCAGGTAGATCATCACTGAATAATGAAGGCTGTAATTAATAACCTGCTAACAACCAAATAATGGAAACACACCATTCTCGTTCTAACTAGGGCGACGACTGGCTTTATGCTGCATTGTATGACTGTACACCAGGTCAAATTTGGCAGCAGCTGTTCTTGATTGTTCTAGAGCAGGGGGAAATATTTTACCAGGTCAAAACTGAAAGACGGTGCTGCTCTTTTAGTGCAATAAAATTGAAGTTTTTAGAGTTTCTAGCAGTGGTGACATGGATGTATTGAAATACCAATGGCAAAAAAAACAAACCACAACCATTATCTACCACTAAAAAACAAACTAAAACAAAAAACTAAAACCCTTTATCCTGTGCAGTAATCTTTGGATAAAGAAGGAAATAAAAGTCCACAATTTGAGAAGCATTATCAGTAACAGTGCCTCTGGGGTTCGCTAAAGCTACCAACCACAGTGAATCAAACTAGACTTGTCTGCATTCAATACAGCTGAGGGTTTTTTTTTAGTGCTGCACTTTGTTTTTCCTGCTGCTGGCACACTGAAAAAAGTGATAATAATTCTGGATCATAATCGAGTTATGGGAAGCTACTTCTTTCCTCAGGGAAAAAAAAAAGAGAAAAACAGCATAATTTTCTGAAGTATAAGCAAACAGCCTACGTATGAACTAATTTGGGAAACAAACTCCAGGGTGTCTCGTTAACATTAAACATGAGGACCACAGGACACTTAAGAACCCTCTGTTCAGATGCTGGACCAAAGAAATGTTTTCCAGCGGATGTTCTCGTTTGGTACACAACCTTCTCTTACCGAAGTGGTGGATGGCACCTCAATCACGGATATGTGCATTTTGCTGATGTGGGCGTTCAGACTGCCAAGTTTCTTAAATACACAGCTGCAGTCCATGCAAGGGAACAGTGGCACCCCTTTGGTCTGTAAGAGAACACAAACACACAAAGCACATTACAGCTAGCTAGCTATATAATAATATTTCCACATATATCAGAGTGTTTAACTGGACACGAGGTAAACCTTTACTTTCCCTTCATAAAAAAAACAAAAAAACTGCCTCATAAACAATGAAATTATATGTTTATGAATCCTTAGGAATCACAGGTTGGGTACTAGTTTCTCGAATTCCCTTGATCATTGTGATGATGATAGCGGTAATCTAATAAAACCACACATCAATTTGGTGTGTCTTCATTAGATTTCTGTGAGCATTGCATATAATGGAGCTGAAGTGCTTGAGGTAGATGTAAAACTGACTCTAAACATCAGGGGAAAAGCCTACAGGGTGTGATCATGAAGCTCCAAAATCCTACATACTGTATTACAAACTTTTTAAATTAAATTTAAAAAAAAAAAACTTTTAAAACTGGTAAGTCTCCCTTCAAGGTCGTCTTATCATGGACCCGTAATCGACATTTACATTGAAGGTTCTCTTCTGTCCATTCATACCCACAGTTTCCCCACGGACATCAGACTTGCTAACTTAGAAAACAATCGACATGTGAACTTTTGAGTTGAGGATCAGAGCTGGCTAATATCACAAGAACAAACAGCATCTTTGTGCATGCTGTTTTTTAAATCGAGGCAATCTTCACTAACAGCTGACCCCACTCACCACACTTTGCGGTGCACAACTTTCTACGCTTCTTCAAAATAAAATTCAAGCTGAAGCATGTTGATTAGCGCATGTTGCTAAGGACCAGTGCATGGTGTCAGAATCATCAGTATCAGAATCTGAATGCTTTGTTAATCCCTTAGGACAGAGGTTCCCAAAGTGTGGGGCCCGACCCTAGAGGGGGGAGCCATTACAGGGGGGGGCGTGGTATGAAAAAAAAAAAGAACGCTTGGACACTGCTAGCATGATGGACAGGTTTTCGACGGGGCTCCCACACAAAGGCAAAGCAGGAGATGAAGCATCGCTAAATATGTTTCCAAACCAACTTCCTTCCAAGCCAAAGACTAGAAAATATGGTGAAGTGTATCTTCCCTTTGGCTTCACCTGCACAAGTGCCAAGGTAGGTCTCCCCTGCCGAATTGGTTTTCCCAGTGACTACGCGCTGGGCTCTCCAAATCACGGACAAACAGTATCCCACATTTTTAGTTCACAAACACTTCTTGTAATAACTAACTACTTCTGACATTTTGGAGATGTTAGCTCTTTACACAGTAAAGTTACAGTGGGATACATTTTTCTTGTAAAACAAAGGGGGGGCCTAGCAAAAAAAGTTTGGGAACCACTGCCTTAGGAAATGATATGGTTACAGTTGCTCCAAGTCAATAAGAACAGTAATAAAGACTGAACTAAATTAAAGAATACAATATGTTAAAAAGTTTGCAAAATATAAGAATTAGCTCTAATGTCTACATATAGCTTATTTATAATGGACAGAGTCACAGAACTGTAAAACTGCACTCTGTAGACTTCTATCAATATCTATAACTATGTCAAATCTACTTTCATATGAACATAAAGAGTGCATACATCAATCTATAAATCACTCTTTCAAGCTGTTTTAGACCTCAAGTAAGCTTCTTATGGCTGCTCTGCTGCTAGAACCAGCGATCTTTCATGTGTTAGGCAAAAGATTTTTAACTACTACATTATATAGTCACTGTGTCAGACTTGAAGTATGATGCTTATAAAGAAGTAAAATATAAATTGTCCATTTAGTTTTTACAATTTTCTTCCTTTTCTAAAAATTCAATCCCTCAAGTGTACACCACAAATGTGACCAGATTTCAGTCAGATGTTGTGTTACTTTGCTGTGAGGGAGCTTTGTGTCTACATTCTACATATACGTCCTACATATGTCTGTATGTTATAGCTGTAAAATCCCTGAGACTGAGCAAACGTGTAGGTAGAATGCAGAAGAACACTTCCATAACTGAAAACACAGCAGTATATGGAAATGAGGTAAGTCTAATATTTAATCTAAATGCAGTTACAAAAAAAAAAAAAAAATCTATAGGTCTTTTGAGCTTGACACCAAAAACTTTTGATTGCTTTTCCTGTGAGGGTAAACCACTGGTGAAGTAGATGAAGCTGGTTCAAGTCTGTATTCACTGGAAAGGATGCATTTGAAGTATGTTTGGAAGAGTGTAGGGCATATGAAAGAGCCCCAGAAAGGTATCATCAGTGCCAGGATGATGGGCTTGTTGCACTGGCCTGTGCTGGTGTGGAACATATGGGAGAGATGGCTGGACAGAGGAGGAGGACTGTTATTTTCTTGTAGTGGTGGTGATGAAGCGGGAGAAAAGGACTGTCAAAGATGGGGAATAACTAGAAGAGAAGATCATATGGGGAGCTGGTAAAAAGGGTGAGGGTACAGATGGCCACAATGACAAATGAATCATGACAGAAATGTCTGTGGAAGATGAAAAAGGAAGCCGAGTGAAAGTGTAAGAACTGGAGGGCATACTCTTCTATTATTGAAATATATTTCAATGTAATTCACTGGGCAGCTGATCCAGGGGTAGTATGTATATAGTGCTTTAGTTTAACCCCCTTCACCTTAGAGGTCACAGTGGAAAGAATCTGTATTTTTTTTTCTCTAATTCTGTTAACTCCAATGTAAAAGTCTACACCTCAACTACAGTGCTGTGCAGAAGTCTTGAGCCACCTGTCATTTCTTTATATTTTGCTTCCTAAAGAGGAGCTTGTAATTTTTTTTAATTAGTCCTGAGCAACAGTTCTCAAGTCTTTCTGAGAGTTTCTTCAGTCCAGTCCTTGGTCAATGACGTGTACCCATTTCCTATTTTCCTCGCAAAATTTATTATTATTTTTTTAAAGGGGGCAGCTCGTGACTTTTGCACAGTACTGTACTTGTTACCTGGTTGATTCTGGAGCAGAGGAAATGTTGAGAAAATTGTGTCAGGGTACAAGTTACATATACATTGTATATATCCCCTACTAGCTGATATAAATCAAATGAAGAAATAGCAGCATGCGTTTTAAGACAGTAATCCTTGGAAGGCATTTGTAATGCTGCCATTGGTTCTTCATAAAGTTTTTCACAAAGCCAGAAACTGTTTTATCAAGAATGCAAAAGCAAGCTAAACAGAGTTCAAGGTTCACGTTCCCATTTCACAAAAGTCAAAAGCCAGCTATAACTGGAGGTGGCTGTAGTGGATCAGTCTAACTTATAAGGTGTGAAATTGTGGTGAATGAATACACATATAGGGCTATGTGATATGACCAAAATCTCATATGCCGATATAAGACATTTATCACCCTGACAACAATATAAATCACAAAAATGTAATATTTTCTGTAAATTCTGTGAATCTCGGGCAACTCGACTTGCATGAAGTTTTTCCAGCTGGGCGTCCTTTACCTGGAGTCGAGTGTTTTAACCGATGCATGAAACTATACATTTTTAGACATAAGTCGAAACGGCCACCATTTTCTTTCAAAGTTTGAGTCTAAGGTTTATTTTTTTAGCACCTGACGGCTCTTTTTTGCTTCTCATCCGTAAACTCTCTGCATACTCTTTCACGTGATTCAGTTTATTTTGAAAAGTCTCAACAGGATCTTGAGCTTTATTGTGAAAGGTTTATGTGGAAAACCAAGCGGACAGCGCGAGTGGTTTTACCGTCGTTGTTGCTAACGACAACGCGTAAAAACAGGGCTGTCTCGTAGTGTGGTTATATTAAATACAGTGGGGCAAAAAAGTATTTAGTCAGCCACCGATTGTGCAAGTTCCCCCACCTAAAATGATGACAGAGGTCAGTAATTTGCACCAGAGGTACACTTCAACTGTGAGAGACAGAATGTGAAAAAAAAATCCATGAATCCACATGGTAGGATTTGTAAAGAATTTATTCGTAAATCAGGGTGGAAAATAAGTATTTGGTCAATAACAAAAATACAACTCAATACTTTGTAACATAACCTTTGTTGGCAATAACAGAGGTCAAACGTTTACTATAGGTCTTTACCAGGTTTGCACACACAGTAGCTGGTATTTTGGCCCATTCCTCCATGCAGATCTTCTCGAGAGCAGTGATGTTTTGGGGCTGTCGCCGAGCAACACGGACTTTCAACTCCCGCCACAGATTTTCTATGGGGTTGAGGTCTGGAGACTGGCTAGGCCACTCCAGGACTTTCAAATGCTTCTTACGGAGCCACTCCTTTGTTGCCCGGGCGGTGTGTTTTGGATCATTGTCATGTTGGAAGACCCAGCCTCGTTTCATCTTCAAAGTTCTCACTGATGGAAGGAGGTTTTGGCTCAAAATCTCACGATACATGGCCCCATTCATTCTGTCCTTAACACGGATCAGTCGTCCTGTCCCCTTGGCAGAAAAACAGCCCCATAGCATGATGTTTCCACCCCCATGCTTCACAGTAGGTATGGTGTTCTTGGGATGCAACTCAGTATTCTTCTTCCTCCAAACACGACGAGTTGAGTTTATACCAAAAAGTTCTACTTTGGTTTCATCTGACCACATGACATTCTCCCAATCCTCTGCTGTATCATCCATGTGCTCTCTGGCAAACTTCAGACGGGCCTGGACATGCACTGGCTTCAGCAGCGGAACACGTCTGGCACTGCGGGATTTGATTCCCTGCCGTTGTAGTGTGTTACTGATGGTGACCTTTGTTACTTTGGTCCCAGCTCTCTGCAGGTCATTCACCAGGTCCCCCCGTGTGGTTCTGGGATCTTTGCTCACCGTTCTCATGATCATTTTGACCCCACAGGATGAGATCTTGCGTGGAGCCCCAGATCGAGGGAGATTATCAGTGGTCTTGTATGTCTTCCATTTTCTGATGATTGCTCCCACAGTTGATTTTTTCACACCAAGCTGCTTGCCTATTGTAGATTCACTCTTCCCAGTCTGGTGCAGGTCTACAATACTTTTCCTGGTGTCCTTCGAAAGCTCTTTGGTCTTGGCCATGGCGGAGTTTGGAGTCTGACTGTTTGAGGCTGTGGACAGGTGTCTTTTATACAGATGATGAGTTCAAACAGGTGCCATTCATACAGGTAACGAGTGGGGGACAGAAAAGCTTCTTACAGAAGACGTTACAGGTCTGTGAGAGCCAGAGATTTTCCTTGTTTGAGGTGACCAAATACTTATTTTCCACCCTATTTACGAATAAATTCTTTACAAATCCTACCATGTGAATTCATGGATTTTTTTTTCACATTCTGTCTCTCACAGTTGAAGTGTACCTCTGGTGCAAATTACTGACCTCTGTCATCATTTTCAGTGGGGGAACTTGCACAATCGGTGGCTGACTAAATACTTTTTTGCCCCACTGTATAAGAGAATGAGAGAACTTTAAGAAATGAATATAGCCACTGCAGTGACCATCAAAATGATGAAAAAAAATATTGCTGTAAACTGTTTATTTTACGACACCACGAAACAAACGATAGCGTTTGTTGTCATCCAATATCGAACAGCCCTATATGCATATGCATAATATTCTGTCCTTTGCTTTTAGACAAATTATAATACCATAAATTCATTAGTATTAGGTTAATATGATACTCATATTGTAAATTGGTGTTTTATCAATCAATGAAACGACTAATGTTCTGCAGCTGATTTTAAATCACAGATTCCCAGGAGAATGACTTTTTTCCAAAAGCTTCAGCACTACAATCTGTGTCAAGCAAAGGCTTTGGATGCCATTAAACACTTTCTCCCCTGACTCCTCAGTAAGCACCAAAGCATGAAATCTTTTGTGAATAACCCCTGACTTTTTCTTTTTTTTTAAAGTCAGCCAATTGTAAGAACAAACTGTCTACAAAAGCAAAGCTAAAGAACTTGTGAAAAACTGATGCATTATTTAAAGGGTCCAGCGTTGGGCTCTCCAGTTCAATCAACTGGCCAAATCACCATCTTTTATCATGGAATACACAATGGTGTATGCAGGTAAGACAACACACACTTCAATTCATTTGACCGATTGAACCGCTGACAAAAAAGTTATGCAACGTTTTTCTCAAAAGCACTTTTTATTCACAATCCAAATAACAGACCACAACCAGCCATTTAATATGATTGCCAATCTCTGACAGCTCACTAACCTAAGTGTGAAGCTTTTTATTAATCAGTAAAATCTGTTGAAAGAGCCATAATTAAAACGCCCCCGCTTCAGTAACAAAGAAGGATGTGCTAACATATTTGTAGCAATTTCCTGTATCTCTTCTTTAGGTGCATAATTAAGCTTGATTTATATTTATATTGTTTAAGCAACCCGACTGCAACAATGAGAATTTTACACCTCCTTGCTTCTGACTATAAGAAAGTACAGACTGTGTGTGCTACAGAAAAGACCCAGGTAAACCTATTTCTCTCAGCAGCCAGGTTGGCTGAAGTGAACTAAATTAGTTTAAGGCTTGGTGTGCAAGCACAACACATCATTCATGCTCACCTAGCGCTGCTCATTGTGATGAGGGACCTTTGAGGGACCTTTACAATCATTATGCCACAGAGCTGAGTTAGTTCAGCTTGTAGCCACATTACTGGAAGTAGTCATTAAACCAGGAGATACCACCACCTCTTTAAATCCAACCATTAACTAGTTCAGTTTATAAATTCGAGAAATAGACACAACCACACACATGAGAATTTAGGTCCCCAGAGAGATCTATGATGTGTGTCCTTCGTCTGACCCCTCAACCACAGTGTAGCACTAAGTGGAAGACTTGACGGTCCCCATTTAGCCTCCCTGACAATACGAGGAAGGATAAATCAGCTAGGCTGCAAAAAATGGTTTCTGCGAGGTGTTTACAAAGGAGAAAAATCAAACAAGGAACCTTATGCCCTTCCTGACACACAAACAATATGACAAAGTACCGTGCTTTGAGTATAACAAGCTGTGAACAGAGGTTCTGGCAATTTAGTGTGTGGCTCATCAAGATGTACAAGAAAAAATACATATATGTATCTGGGGAAACAGTACAACTGAAAGACATGCTAGTGAATTGTAGAAAGCTGGTAAACTTTTCATGAACATGATGTTTTGGGTGTTAACTGTTTACATAAATTTGTGTGAAGTCCTTAACTCGAAACCATTTAAAGTCTTTAGAACTTTTACTTTGAAATGTAGTTTTAGTTTCCTGAATTTAAGTCGGTTCACTAAGTTAAAAAGGAACTTGCAAGTAAACAAAACAAGGAGCTCATTAACCGTTTCAAATAAAAACAATGGCTGACTTCACCCAAGGAAAACCTTTCTTTAGGTGAGATTAAACTGGCACCATTTCTATACAATGTGATACCAGGATGTCAGAAATGTAAAACATTATAGCATCAATTCCCCTTTAATGACCATATCTAATCTTTATAAACAAATTAATTAAAATCAAATCAAATCACTTTTATTGTCACATCACATGTGCAGGCACACTGGCACAGCACATGCGAGTGAAATTCTTGTGTGCGAGCCCCACAAGCAACAGAGATGTGCAAACACAACAACACAAACGAGCAAAATACAAGAATGGCCGACCTGAAACTAATAAATATATGTACAATATATAATAGTGTATGCATTTCTGGATGTGTATACTAAATATTTTCCTACGTGTGTGTGTGTGTGTGTGTGTGTACACATTTTTACAAATTAAATAGTAAAAAAAATATATATATATTACACAGTCTTGAAACATGCATCTGAAGCCATGAGTGTGTTTTTACTGTGCTCTTACCTCAGAATGAACCCTCTGAACGTGAGAGTGCAGGTTCCCCTTCTGGGAGAAGGAGGCAGGGCACAACATGCAGAGGTGAGGTTTCTCCCCGGTGTGTCTCACCATGTGAGTCTGTAGCACCACCTTCTGGTTGAAAGCCTTGCCGCAGTGCGTGCACTTGTAGGGTCTCTCACCTGCAGAAGAAGAGCACGATGAGGTCAAGAATCAAGCTGTAATAATGACAATATTTATAATAATATCAAATTTATACAATCTCAATGAATCCCTTGTCATCTCCAGAAAATTCAACAACAAAATTAAAACAATTCCTGGAGATATAGTAATTATGTTATACAATACATGGTTGTGTTTAATGTATGATCATTAAAAAACTCACCAGCATTGCTTCAATAAGAATTTGTCCAACAATATTACCCACATATGTGACTGTCAGTGGTAGGATATCTAATTTTTTTTACAGTACAACCATGCAATTTTGTCACCTTGGTAACAACATAAGGCTGGTTTAATTCAAGCTAAATTAAGATGACTCAAATACAGTCCTGTACCATTCCAACATCACTGCAAACCACAGAGGTGCAAATGAACCATAATGTGTGTTTCTATAGTCTTTACCTCATCAACTGAAAGGTTGTTTGAGATTCAAAGCACAAGAGAAGTCAATTCAATTCTGCATTAAAACCCCCAGCTCAGCCCAGCCAAACAATTTAACATGTGGATGATGGGTAAACAACATGTGGGTGGCAGCTACTGGCTACATTAACCTGAACCCAGATGGCTGAACGTTCACAGGAACCACAAGAACATTTGAATTGAAACGGAACATCGAATTCTACCCACACAATCTCTCCATACCACAGCTGAGCAATGGGCCCAGCTGAAGGTGTGCAGTTTTTCCAGATAAGCAGTGCAGCTACTTACGAATTTGTAGCCTTATATGAAAGAGCACAAGAAAAGAAAACCAGAATAAGCGCTGTTTTTTTCCTGCTCATAAAAATGTTTGTAGCTACCAAAGAGTTTTCCATCAAAAGAAAATCATCAGGATTATTTTTAACCTGTGGTTTTAAGTCTTAATATGTTTTTGTATATCAAATACCCATATATAACAGGAGAAAATGGTAATACAAACTCCATGTTTTAACCATATCAGGGCCAATTGTGGCATAGCTTAAACCCCCCAAACCCTCATTCTGAGCTACAAAAAAGTCCTTGATTATATATCGCTTGTATATTTTAATTTTATTGGACAGCATTCACAGGAAGAAAGTGCCTCAAAGGGACATAAAATTTAAAAACAAAATGAAAGAAAACAAAAAGTCTCCAAACACCTTGAAAGTCCACTGCAGGCTACTGAACCCCCATCAATTCAAGCTGCTGACAGTATCCACTCACTCTTCAGGTTTCTGGAACCTCAAATGCAAAGTTCATTCACAAATGAAATATAAGAAGCAACCGCTCACACTGTTTCAGAGAACTGATTCAGAGAAGCCAGAGAAATATCTATACCTCTCTCTCCACCACACATACCACAAGGGCTCAAGAACACTATAGAGGAACAGTGTCAGTAAACAAAGTTGTTACTGCAGTGCACACACAAAACAAAGTTAAAACCACAAATGCTTCTTTGGTTAGATTTTAAATTCGTTTTAGAAACTATTGACGGGTTCTGAATAGATGTTTACCAGCACACAGGTCAGTAGCCAGCATCAGTGGTGGCGGTGCATTCGTACATGGGGTTTATTAACATCTTTGCTTAATGGTGTTTACAGATTATATAATTGAAGCCTTTGCTTATTTAAAGCAGGACATAGATCAGCTACATTCTGCTCACACAAATGTTTGACACATTATAAAACAAGTAGCTGAATACTATAGAAGCTATACCAGCAAGAATGGCAGACATCTGGCTTTCAAAACTACAACAGCTGATCTCCTCAGTCCCTAAAATAAGAGTTTCCTCAAAAGAAGACTCAAATTACAAAAACGTATTGTTGGCATCCAATTTAACGTGAGCCTACAGTCTGCTACAAACTATAAAACCCTTCACTTTCAAAGTTTAACATGATGTTTATATCAATTACCCTATATTTAATAGAAATTGATATAAACATCATGTTAAACTTTAAAAGTGAGAAGTTTTTACAGTTAGCCTGCGTGTCTATTGATCCCGCTTATCATTTCTACTTGCACAAATACATTGCATGCGTATGCACTTTTTTTTTTTCATTCCACAAACGGAGAGAGTTAAGTGCACACTGCATCCAGGACAGTCTCTTTGTGGTGGTTTTCATCTTTGCTCTGTGTTCATACCTGAATACTAAGAGAAAGATTATGTGTGTGTCCTCATTAGGATAGGAATTTGTGTTGGTGTGTATGGACGTAGCCTGTGGGTTTATATTGTTAACTGGTAATTATGATGCAATGTATTTCAGGTCATTTTATAGAAAAACAGTAAAATAACTTTTTACTTTTAATAAAAGTGTTCTGTGTAATGTATGAATCTGTAATATATTACTTTTTTTTGTGTCACTACAAAAAGGGGAAACACCTCCAAAATGAACAATTATTTGACCACACAGCATTGCATAGCAATGTTGGGGATTCTCAAAGCAGAGCCAATAAGAACCCAAAGAGAATCGACAATGGAATCACTAAATTCTATCATTTCCCTTTCCTAGTTTTTACTGACATTTTTCCTAACAGGTTCAGAGTGAATAGGTGTCAGAAGTTTTCCAAATTTTGTAAACTTTACATTCCTTCACATAAGACTCATAATGCTCATCCTAATATTTTAATTTAACATCAAGGCCAGACCTTCCCAAAGTGTGGGTTCCTGCCCCACACTTTTTTCTTGTAAAACAAAGGGGGGGGGGGCTAGCAAAAAAAGTTTGGGAACCACTGATCTAAGCTAATTAAAACCACTGTGAACTATCAAGGAGAAACAATTAGATCCTCTTCTCAATGCTGAATGGCTGTCGAAAGTTTTTTTTTGTTTATAAATTCATTATCCAGAACAAAGAAAATTAGCCTAAAGGATCTTGTTTTGGCCTGAAGTAGATACAAATTCTACCCTCCAGTTTCTGCAGTATTTCTGCTCTGAGCTTAAATCTCAATATAAGCACCATAATCAGGTTTTTCTTTTTCCATTCTCACTCACCTGTGTGTATTCGGATGTGCCTGATGAGCTGGCTGGGCTTTTTGAAAGCCTTTCCACAATGATGGCAGCTGTTTGTGAACCCACTGCGATCTATGTTTTTCTTGTAGTTTCTTGAAGTAGAAGTAAGTGGCCTGTAAAGGAAAGAACCATGAGACAAAAAATCTAGTTTAATATAGTGTGCATTAACATAGGACCACAGAAGGTCACTCATGATACAACAAAACAGTTTTTTAAGCCTTATGTTTGAGATTTAGACAATTATCCTTTGTGTACAAGTATTTTCTTTACAATTCAAACAAATGTTTGTTCTATAAGTAAAGACAAAATGGTATGTGGCATTACACACAAGTGCTTTCTGAATGGTTTAATGAGTTTTAAAAGTACTCAGCTGTAAACTTACAGGAAATTGAACTTCTTTAAAACAGGCCTTAGTCCAATAAGTAGCATATTTGTTACTAGTCTGCAAATTAACATTATCATAGAAACCATGTCTAAAAGAATAGCTCTGAAGTAGCATAAAGCATTAAATTGGCTTAGCCTCTAGCAGTAACAGGCTACAGAGAGTTTTGAGAACAGCTGCATAGACTCGCTTAAGCATTTTTGTGCTTAGCTCAAATGAAAGATTATCTGACAATGACTACAAATGTACTTATTTTCCATGAACGCCATGAAAGATGGTGCTTTAATTTCATCACTCTGCAGAGCTGCAAATTCACCTAAAACTGTTTTTGCAAAAATGTTTTTTTCTTCATAAAAGATTCATCTATCCTGAATCAGACACCCCTCGGTCTGTACAAAATACTAGATATGTCGATGCTTTGAATTTTTCTTTAAACAGCTGCATGATTCATGCCAAATTTTTAACCCAAAGCTTTTCCACTTGACTGTGTCAAATGTAATAAATCAGCATCCTGAAGTGTCTTGTTTGACCTCATTTTGATGTGACTCTTCATATGCTCCTTTATTTGCGCAGACGTCTTGAACTCCTTGTCGCAGGTCTTGCAGGTGTAGACCTTGATGCCCGAGAGCTCCTTCCGATGCTCCTCCAAATGCAGAGAGAGCTGGCTTTGAAGAACAAACTCATCTCCGCACTCAGCACAGATCAGATTCTGCAAGAATGGAAACCAATAACATACACTCAACAAAAATATAAACGCAACACCTTTGTTACTGCTCCCATTCCCCATGGGATGGACGTAGAGACCTAAAATTCATTCCAGATACACAATATAACCATCCCTCCCAAACAGTGGTCACAAATCAGTCCAAATGTGTGGTAGTGGGCACATCTGCTATATTGAGATAATCCATCCCACCTCACAGGTGTGCCACATCAGGATGCTGATCTGACATCATGAGTAGTGCACAGGTGTACCTCAGACTGCCCACAACAAAAGGCCACCCTGGAATGTGCAGTTTTTTGCGCTATTGGGGGTCTGGGGACCCAGAACCGGTCAGTATCTGGTGTGACCACCATTTGCCTCATGCAGTGCAACACATCGTCGCATGGAGTCTATCAGATTGTCAATTGTGGCCTGTGGAATGTTGGTCCACTCCACTTCAATGGCTGTGCGAGGTTGTTGGATATTCGTGGGAACTGGTACACGCTGTCGTATACGCCGGTCAAGCACATCCCGAACATGCTCAATGGGTGACATGTCCGGTGAGTATGCTGGCCATGCAAGAACTGGGACATTCTCAGCTGCCATCTGCCCTGAACAATGTGAACCATGATTCATCCGTGAAGCGCACACCTCTCCAACGTGCCAGACGCCATCGAATGTGAGCATTTGCCCACACAAGTCTGTTACGGCGACGAGCTGGAGTCAGGTCAAGACCCCGATGAGGACGACGGGCATGCAGTTGAGCGTCCCTGAGACGGTTTCTGACAGTTTGTGCAGAAATTGTTTGGTTGTGCAAACCAATTGTTCCAGCAGCTGTCTGGGTGGCTGGTCTCAGACGATCTTGGAGGTGAACCTGCTGGATGTGGAGGTCCTGGGCTGGTGTGGTTACACGAGGTCTGCGGTTGTGAGGCCGGTTGGATGTGCTGCCATATTCTCTGAAACGCCTGTGGAGACGGCTTATGGTTGAGAAATGAACATTCAATGCACGGGCGACAGATCTGGTTGACATTCCTGCTGTCAGCATGCCAATTGCACGCTCCCTCATTGCTTGTGGCATCTGTGGCATTTTGCTGTGAGACAAAACTGCACATTCCAGGGTGGCCTTTTGTTGTGGGCAGTCTGAGGTACACCTGTGCACTACTCATGATGTCAGATCAGCATCCTGATGTGGCACACCTGTGAGGTGGGATGGATTATCTCAATATAGCAGATGTGCCCACTACCACACATTTGGACTGATTTGTGACCACTGTTTGGGAGGGATGGTTATATTGTGTATCTGGAATGAATTTTAGGTCTCTACGTCCATCCCATGGGGAATGGGAGCAGTAACAAAGGTGTTGCGTTTATATTTTTGTTGAGTGTAGAAAGGAGTCTAAAAGAGAAATAAAAGTGCATAATATGCACAGAAACCACAGCATGAGGCATTTTACCTCCTCCTTCTCATGCAGCATGATATGGGATTTAAGGCTGGCGATGCGAGAGAACTTCTTATTGCAAACGGGGCAGGTGAAGTCCGATGTAGTGTGTGTGGACCTGTGTAGCGTGAGGTTGAACTCCACGTTGAACGTCTGTGAGCACTGGTCACAACGATGAGGCTGCAAGAGAAAGAGAAATGAAAGAATGGAAAAAAATGACTTTCTGCTGTGAGCTTCTTGTTGCTGCTGTCACTATGTGAAGGCAGATGGAGACAGAGAAGAGACTAAAAAGACAAGATGGAACAGCTGAATCTCAATCAATGTGCTACTTTGTCTAAATTAAGAAACTGCTTTGTTGTGAAGGGTAGAGAGTACTGTATATTAACAGGCAAAGGAAAAAAATCCCCATGAGGCAAAAATGGCCCCAATATTAAATTTCTTTTCTATTAGGAGAACAAGCTGACTTCATTTCAGAGTGCTTTTTTGAATCTAGTCAAGTCTGAGAGTGGTACTGACACAGTTGAGTCTTACTCACTCTGGCATACTCAGAGGCCACTGCTCTTCAACCTGGAAAGTGGGAGCAAAGGCAATGGACTTGAAATTTAAATGGCCCAGAGCTACAGGTGCAGCTGCAAATGAAACGAATTAAGCTCCAATTGACATCTTTTTGCTCCCGGTCTCTCTATTCTAACTTTCTCCTCAGTAGCATGGCATTAAGAACTAAATCCCTTAACTTGCCTGTGATTGTGCGCAATGTGTGAGATCCTGAGAATATAAGTGAGAATAAAGAAGTGAGAGAGGGAGTGTGACCAAAAGCGAGCAAGAAGTGAAGCAGGCAGAGATGTGAGTGCTGCGAGTGCTTTAAAATGCATAAATGAATGTGATGTAGAATGAGTTCCCAAGGAACGCAGTCCAATTATCCTACACCAAGAGAAACCACCAACACAACCATTATCACAGTGTACCCGCTTCATACAACATCGCCATACGTGATCATAAAGAAGTGAAGAGAAGTTTTCAAAATGTTATTTCAAGAATACTTTCTGTCCTATGTGGTGACTCAGGTGCTAGCCATCACACTACCATCGTCTTACTTCACTGTTGGCATGATGTTCCTTTTCTGAAATCCTGTGTTACTGTTATGCCAGATGTAGTGGGACACACACCTTCCAAAAAGTTCAGCTTTTTCTCCTCAGTTCACAGAGCATTTACTCAAAAGTCTTGGGAATCATCAAGACGTTTTCTGGCTAAACTGAGATGAACCTCTTTTTGCTCAGCAGTGGTTTTTGTCTTGGGACTCTGCATGCGGGTCGTTTTTGCCCATTCTCTTTCTTATGGTGGAGTCATGAGCACCGACTTTAACTGAGGCAAGTGAGACCGGTTCTTCGGATGTCGTTCTGGAGTCTTTTGTGACCTCTTGGATGAGTCGTTGCTGCGCTCTTGGATTAATTTTGGTGAGCCAGCCACTCCTGGGAAGTTTCCCCCCTGTTCCATGTTTTTGACATTTGTGGATAGTGGCTCTCACTGTGGTTCACTGGAGTCCCACAGTTTTAAAAATGGCTTTATAACCTTTTCCAGACCAAGAGATCTCAATTACTTTGTTTCTCATTTGTTCCTGAATTTACTTGGATAATGGCATCATGTCTGGCTTTTGAGTATCTTTTGGTCTACTCCACTTTGTCAGACAGGTCAGAAAGTGATTTCTTGATTGAGAACAGGTATGGCATTAATCAGGCCTGGGTGTGGCAAGAGAAACTGAACTCAGCTTTTTGCAAAAAAAAATGGAAGGAAGGAAACAAGTTTTGTTGTTGACTGCTTGAGGTTTTCTTTTAAAATCTTCACATATCCTTCATTCTTCCTTCCAACTTGATGAAATTCTCAGTTCCAGACGTGCCAAAGGATTCCCACAGCCTAATACTCCAACCACCGTGTTACACTGAGGGGACACTGTGGAGATGTACACCTCTCCCTTCTTTCTCTAAACATAAGCAGTGCATCTGCTTCTTTGAGATTTCAATTCCTGACCTGGCTAAGTCATTTACTGGCGTCATGGCAGTTGTTCTTGAGTCATTAGACACATCTCTTACTATTTTTCTTTCCAGAATCTTTGAAATCTTTGGCGTCCGATCTATGCCAGCCTAAGATAACTTTGTATATCCATCTCCTCCTGTGTTAGCATAAGTGATTCTTTTTCTCAATTTTAAAATGATCTCCTTTGTCTTTGGCACTTTCTCAAGTGACAATTCAAACCCTTTCTGTAGCTTTTCTACTGTGTGTAAATGGGAAGATAACCCTCAGATTTAACTTGACTTTACAAGCTTTGAACATTACAAAGTTAAAGCACATAACTGCACAGCTGTAGTTTGTACTATGGCTAAATAAAAAGGTCAGTTTGTCAGAGGGCTAATATTAGTGACCCTGGTCATTTTTGTTTTGCTTAAATAACTGTGTTATTGTGAGCAAACATAAATAACTTAATATTTTTAAAGAAAACTAATATTTTTTAGACATGTTAAAAATCACTTGCTCTGTTAAAAAGGCACTAGGGAAAAGTTTGACAAAAACTTTAAATTTCATATTTTGTTTGGATCTGTACATCAGTTAATGTTTTTCAGAAACTTTAATAGGAATGTTAGGACTTTCCTATGTGGCAGCATGACATGTGTTAGGTGGGAAAAAGAACTCTGAAACTACAGAGGGAAGACTGCAGCTGACATCATACAGTAATATTTACTGTGCTGTCACTGGAAAGGTAGGGTGAGAAACCATGGTCTTTTGACTGTTTGTAAAAGTACATTTCAGAAGCTTTCAAAGTAAATGGCTGTAAATAAGTTGAGACCTGTGCTAAGACTGCTAAACAGACTACAGCAGGTTTAAACTTTCACGCTGTGAAAAATGATCCAAGCTGAAACATCCAGGATAGCTCCAGCTTTAATGTTAAGCTACTAGAGTGGCCCAAATGCAACCTGTAGCTGTAGCTGGGTCATCCACTGCAGCTTTAACACCATGTCTGTCATTCCCTTCACCTGCTCACATGGTATGAGACTAACACTTTCTTCTTTTTCCATCATCACAAACCCTAATACTCCAACCAATTAAATCAAGTAATTAGCCTAATTCTTTTCAAAAATTTTATTTAAGGATTTTGATTTTTTTTTTCCATTTGAGTTGACCAGATTCAGTACTTTTAATCTGCTACTTTGCAGATTATGCAAACTCTAGGTCAAGTATAATTTTAGAGTAATTATTTTTATTGTATGCATCGACTACAAGCTACACTTGACTATTAATATTGTAGCATCCAGAGTGGGTGTGATAGAGCCTGACTGATATCAGGTTTAGAAATCACCAGTATTTGGCGATTTAAAAATCAGATATATCAGGTGATATTTTTTTCTATCAGACTAGGGCTGCCACGATTAGTCGACTAGTCACGATTACGTCGACTATCAAAATCGTCGACGACTAATTTAATAGTCGACGCGTCGTTTGAAGCTTTGTAAGATCCCAAAAGACGTAGGAATGAGTCGTAGGATTTAAGAGTGTAATAACGGACTGAAACAGAAGAGGGCAGCACTGCATGTACAAGGATGCCAGCTGCAGTTAAACCCCGAAGAAGAAGAAGAAGAATCTATGTCCCAGAATTCATAGCGCAGCCCAGCTCAGTTTCCAACAATGGCGGCAGCTAGTTAGTTTTAAAATTACTCTTATTATTCTTTCTGGGTCACAAAATAAACGTTGAACATATTTCGTTTTCGGAGACGTCTGTTACCCACTAGCTCGATAACTAGCCAGGGGCAAGGCTCACTAGAGTCCGTGAGAACACCGGACTCCCGGCAAATCGTTTTCAAACCCACCGCCGTCTTTCGCTATTCAGGTTAAACATACATAAGTCACTTAGATAACTTAAACATGTTATTGTTTGGCTTTTTTTTTTGTATTTTATTTGTTCCTGAGTAAATCGGTTTGGCTGAGATTAAAGTTATAGTTTTTACACAGCTGAATAAACGTCAAGCAGACCACTGATTATCAGAAGTGTGAGATGTTCAAGAATATACTCCAGTGTCCCGTTATATTTTAGATAGCAAGGAGTTTATTAAACTTCACCAAAACAATCTGTAAATTTCATTAAAATTTAATAAACTATCATCTTGTCTTTTTTTTTAGTTAGCACATACCTTAAACACTTAAAGCTGTAAGCTAATGATAGTTATATAAGAGCAGATGCATGCTGGTGCAATATGCTGTACGTTTTACGTCCAATGGATGCATGATCGAATAATCGCAAAAATAATCGGTGACTAGTCGACTATCAAAATAAATGTTTGTGGCAGCCCTATATCAGACAAACAAAACGTAAACATATTCTGCCTGACTATGTTCAGATCACTGGTTGTTGTTGTGGTATTTCAAACATTCTTGCAGAGTGCCCTCTGATGGCCAAACTATGTAACATGAACACTTATAACTTGGTTAATGGGCATTTCTCCTGTATCTTCTTCACTTCTTAAAAATCTTCACTTATCAGCTGTTATAAATAAAGGATACAGATATATTGCCAAATAGCTAATATCGGTGTTGGAATTCATTTTGAGGACGTTCTGGGTTTCTAGTAACAAACTGTAGATGTTAGCTAAAATATTAGGTGTGCTATCATACAGTCAGGTCTATAATTTGTCATTCAAACACGTCATTTTTGTAGCTTTGCCTTCTACACTTTCACAGTGTCGAGGTTTAAGTCAAACAAGTACAGATCCAGCTTTAATTCAATGGATTTAAAAAAAATATTGTATTACAGGCATTTTTATCCGTAGTGCCCACTTAAATTACGGGACTATGTAAACTAAGTCATTTTAACTAAAAAAAATCTGTGATGACTTAATAAGCACTTTAATTTAGCAGTAATAGAAATCATTTGACATTTAAGCTCGTCAACTTTAAAGTAGTCGCTTACTTTTTTTTAATGTTCCCAACTTTTTGTCAAGGGCTAGATCATTTTCAAGCAAATACAATACACAACAACTAAAACCCTGGACATCATCACTCAACTCAACAAATATTTGAACTGACATTAAATGCTTGAAAATCAATTTAAAAAGTGCTACCAGAACTACCCTAAAATCCTGGATTACCGTCAGTGACCTACATCTAAAGTGAGCAGACCCAAGATATTGTGTCCTGCTGACACATCCATCTTGTACCTACCTTATCATTGACCTCATGTTCACGGAGGTGCTTCTGCAGCTGGCTCTCTGTGGTAAAAATCTGGGAGCATATTGTGCACTTCTTATCCTTGAGCTCCCCATCACTGAAGCCCTCTGCCTTAGATTCACTGGGATCCGCATCTGATGACAAGCACAAGAAGTGACACATGAGTATCTTAATGTGCTTTAAGAGGCTTTCTCCTGTGAAGGATAGCTAAAGTACATGTTGTACCTCTTCACTAACACAGGTTATGTGTTGCCTGGATATTTTTCTTTTAAGTCTGGATTCAAGCAGTAGGTAGCATTTATATTGTACACGTCACATGACTCTTCATTCAGATAGTGTATTTATGATATAACAGCAGATGTCAGGTCTAAGATTAGCATTAAACATATCTAGAAGCAATATTTGTGAACATAAGTTATCATTCTGATCGTATATGAAATTAATAAAAGTATTTGTCCTTTTCAGCTCATTTACAATCGCATGTCATATGTGCTTTTAGTTATACACATGCACCTGTTTAACTTGATTTCAAGTGTTGCATGTCCACTGGAGTGGTTAAGTCGCCGGCAGGGTCGTACTGTATAATCCAGCAATCAAGTTTGATATAATGTCGGGTCCTCCTCGTTTACTCGTCAATCAGTGGGATCACGGGGTAACATTCAGTTTAAGTTATGCGGCCACCGAGCAGCTTTAACAACCTTGTGTTCTGACAATGTTATCAAATTGCAAAATGAATGCATTTCCACAGCACATGAAAACATTTTCTTTGGGTCGTGTTAAATGTGCGGTTGTGACAACTTGTTCCAAGATATGCATCGGCAGCTGGACAGCCTCGCTACAGCGCTTCACAGTATCAAAACAACAATGGCCAACATTTTAGCGCGTTAGCCAAGAAGCTAACGATAGCGAAACCAGCTAGTTAGCAACAACATGCTAACAACGAAATACTAATAAATGTATACTCCATGTAAAAAAAAAAAAGCGTACATTAACTAACGCCACACAGCACCGAGCTCCGCTCCTCGCGGACACCAATTTAGACTGGAAGCCAATAAGAAGAGGCACCGAAACGTTATTAATATCATTCCGCCTCAATCACTCCTTCGCCGTACAAAGCAAAGCCCACCCGCAATACTATATCCGGGGACTATATGCACTACATTGAAGTGTTATTATATGCGCTACAGGGGTGTTTGGCAAAACAATAGCAGGTTATTTGGATAGCCCATTATCTATATATTTTATTCTTTGCATTTTGGCACTTGTTACCTGTTTCGTCGTTGCTTTGAACTCTCAGTTTGCGAGGCCGGCCCCGCGGCATAGTTCCAGTACTCAGGGTGGGTGTGCTGTGAACGATTTGCTTTTCAAAATGGCGACTCTGTCATCAGTCGACAGCAGCGTCCTCGCGAAGACACACAGCCGCACGGACTAGGGAGACATCTACTGTTTGGTTTGTTGTACTTCACTTTTTGTGTACTACAACAGCAACTTTCAAGTTTTGAAGCTACGTTGTTATGAAATGCTTGGAATATGCGCAAAGCCACTTATCTTAGCCGTAAACGGGCCGTAAAAGATAAAATAACAAGACACAAGTACAGTCAAATTCGTCAAAATGTTTTTTCTTTTTAAAAAAGGAGGTATTTTTTTCATTAATGGCCAATAATAATAAAATAATAACAACAATAATGATAATAATAATAATCAGACCAACAGACTAAAACACACTTTCTTAGGCATTTCAGATACACCGATTGGAACGTTTTAATAGCCCACTAAAAGAGAGAAAATGCCACAAAGTGAATTAAAATGCTAGTGACACATTAAAGAGCCTATCTGTAAAAGGATGAGTGTAATATTGCTGGCAGAGAATATAAAAGCACCCATAAAATGCTCTGCATTAATTCAACTATAAACTTGCTTTTGACGTAGTTTAAATCCTCTAGGAGTATGAGATAAAAAAAAATATCATAACGTGCAATATGTTAGATCCTAATAATTTTTCAAAGACAAGTTGTAATCTGACTTTAGCTTAATTTAACACCAGCAGAGGGAAGCAATGAGTTATGAATAGCTTTGGTCATTTATGGGCCGAAAATCCTGAAGACACTAACTGGATGATTGTGAAATGTTGCATTGCCTGAATGATTGTATACTTCACTCTTATCTCCGGGGAATCCAAATGATTTGATATCTAGTGAATGTTTTGAACTTTACAGTGCAGGCACACTGCTGAATTAAAAGACAGTTGGTGCACACACCCATGCAAATATACCCAGGATGACTAAGGGCATGTTAAAGACTATGCATGCTTCTCATTTGCTTGTCTTTGTCTGATAATAATCTATGTTTGTATTGATGGCAGCACTTTTCATTTCACACAAAGTCAAAAGGATTTTATTTTATTTTGTATTTTAGTAGGCAAAACACAGGGAAGCAGAGCTCGGAGCTAAAATAGAGGAACAAGACTATTGCTGTTTAGGTTACTGAAACCCCTGCAGAGGTTTGTGGCCAAATATAAATAAATCCTGCTCAAAGTTTCATCCTGGCATTACGGTATATAAGTGTAGAAGAAGAAAACACACCCAAATGCAAATCTAACATATTGACTAACATGTACTCACAGAATTGGAAAAAAAGGCACCACTCCTACTAATTTGAAAAATATTCAAAATACATGCTTTTTAATGGAAAACGATGCTTGTTCAGCTTTGCTCTGTTGCCATTTTGTTCTGTAGACGTGTTTGGCAGCATGTAAGGATGAGCCTGATTGACTCAGCAACATTTTCCCCAGAGGCCTACAGGTGGAAAAGCAACGACTTTTGTCTGTATTTTTATTTGTTTCCAAAAGGGGAAGTCATTTCCTTGAGTTTTAGTGAATAAGCAAACAACCAAGTGCATGTTCATTGTGTAAGAACATCTGTTCCTGCCAGGCCGCCACTTACTTTGCACGTCCCCTCGTGGCTGCGCAGGCCACTGATCTCACCACTGAAAACAAAAGCCTGGACACATCACTCTGACCTTGTGGGATTGTCCACGCCCCTACTTGCTCCCTTTCCTTTTTCTTTCTTATTCACCCCCCTCACTTTCCTTTCACCACAGTCAAGAGGAAAGTGATCAATCATTAAAACTGTCGTGGGCTCGGGGCAGTGGGATTCTCAGGAAGACCACATCTTTAAGAGATATGCTAAAGCCACGGTGTGATAAAAACACGCTGCGAGGGAAAATAAAGTGAGGGAGCTGCTGTCGTTGGGTCCCATCACTTGCTTTGTCATTCATGCTTAACAAGCCTCACTAAAAAAAAAAAAAACCCCACTGACAATCAATGGCACTGGCAGTGCTTTTCCACAGACTGGGCTAGACATGAGTCAGACTTGGAAATGCGGTGCTTGTTTGCAGCACTTCGCAAATTAGGTATCTTGTGAATAACTCCCTCCCAATTAAAGATTTAAACCTTGATTTCTTAGCTGTCAGCCGCTGTAGTTGAACTTTAATGACAAAAGACTATTCACAGAAGCGTCAGCTGTCAGGAGCGGTGTCCTTGCTGCTTCACTTTTCAAACCAAGACATTGTTGTCTGCAGATTCACCACAGCCTCACAGAAAGCACAGAGACTATAACTCAGGCTCAAACAAAGGATAAATTCAGACCTAATATTCTCAACATGTAGCACGAGGCCTGGCTGTAAATTCCTTGATGACGGGGAGGGGGGGGTGACAGGTCATACGATGACCCTTGCAATGACCCTGTTCAGTAACATTTCACATGCTGCCAGTGTTTCTTCTCCCAGGTGCACCCGAGACTCCCCCTGTGCTGTCAGAGAGCACTGTCCGGATCCATGAAACCAATCATTCTTTGGCATCATGGAAACAGCGTTTGACAGCCGTGGTCGCCATGGGCATCCTCCCCTGTGACCATCCTCGGCGGGGGACCGGGGAGGTAAGGCCATCGCTCAGCAACCCTCTCTGGATGGCTGGTTCACTGCTCTAGAAAGCAAGCTTTTCTGCACGGAAAAGAAAAGCAAAACCAAAAAAATCCTGTAGTTTAGTTTTACTGTGAAAATTCAAAACACATCCAAAGGACGAGGGGCTTCTGAATGATTGTTGCATGTGAAAGTCTGCAGCTGCGAGGAGGCGGATCATAAAAATATGGAACATTCGTAAGAATTCGGCTAAATGAATATTTAACATTTCACAGTCTGAAACACTAGAATTCATAAGATGAGGTGTTGCTATCCGGCAGGCATGTAGTGCAAAATAACACCAGCAGAACAGAACAGAGTGTCAGAAAACTCAGTAAGCAATGTACATGCTATGAGGATAAAGCAAGCATTTGAAAGCAGGGCAGTATCAGACATAGTACGTATACAAAGATTGTGCAATGTGTGCATGATGCAAACACAAGGTGCCTAAGTGGAACAGATATATGTCATGAGGCTCAAAATAATGTCAAAGAAATGTCGTTAGATGAGACGCAGTTGGTGTGATAACCATTAGATTGGATTTCACCCTCTCATTGCACCACACTGGCTTTCCTCTGTGTACCTTTGTCTTTCAATTGTCTGTCAGTGTACTGTGCACAGGGACACGGAGAAGATAAGGCAGTTGTTTTTTTGCATATCTCCCATTTAGACTCCCACGTGATTTTGAATGGGTGAGGGGGGGCAACATTGTACAAACAAGTACACGCAACTGCTGGGAAAAAAAGTCCTTGTACTGATATAAAACAGATCTCAACTACTCTAAAATAAAGCTCAATTCACGGTCAGCCACGCCAGAAAGATGAAATAGCATTGCAGGAGTGTTTTGTAATCAATAATGCATGGCTGCCTATCTTCTGGAAAAGAGAAAGCCCCTCCAAACACACCAGAGGCATCACACACTTTTCATTTCATGCTGAAGGTCAGCAGAGCCGCATGGAAGTCCCTGCAGTCTGTAACGCAAAGAAGTTAACGCGTGCAAAAATGTATTATTACATTTTTTAAATTCATTCATCGCAAGCATTAATCCATTTTTATTATGCTGCCCTGTCATCTGAGGAAAGCTTCCGTTGAAGTAATCTGATCACTAATGTAATCTAATCATTTCAAAAACAAGATCAGGATAACAAGATGAAGGCTGTAGACTATAATCAAGAAAGTACGATACTCAGTGATATGAATGCGAAGTTAATAATTACTATATATCATACATCAAACAAACATGTAGAACCTGTGTGGAACCTAAATTTAACTTCAGTATACTTACAGGGAAAAGTTCATGAACAGTTAAACATGAAGCATTTTTTAACCATGCACAGTTATTAAGTGGATTCTAAATAAATAAAAACCACAGAACAACACTTTCTCCTGCGTTATTTAATGATGATATAAAAAACATAAATATGGCCTTTGAAACAAAGAACAATTTTATGGTTATAGACTAAAAAAGACACACATCTCTAATTCCAGGCTATGCCAAATGACTGAGTAAAGGCTACAGCAGTAGTGTAAATGAAAAATGCATCTGTTTATGTTAACAATTACCTTCCTATATCTACCCTGTAATTACGAAATAGGTTCCCCAAGAAGTACTTAAAGTGTGATTTATTGCCTCTTCCTTCCAAAAATCACCTCGCACCTCTTTTTTTCATTCTTCCTTTATGCTTAGTCTTGGTAAGTACCCAATTAGTGTTTTATTGATATCCTGCGCGCACAAAGTAATTAACCAGATGATTGCAAGTTGTTCTGATTGATATAACACAATTTTCTGTGAATATTTATCCTTGATATGAACTCGCGCTCACACCTCTCAATTTTTTTATCAACGCCCATCTGTTCAGTCCAGATTACTGTTAAATATTAATCCGTCTCCATCCTTACTGCATTATGACAGCATGCTCATCACCTGCTTGAGAGAGTCATCATCTGTATTGATTTCCCCCGGCATCTGCACATCTGGATGCTAAATTATTCTGACGCAGAGCAGCCTTCTCTCTCCTTAGCTGCTGTAAATACAAACCATGCATACACATATGTAAAATTACCCTTCCAACACGTACGCGCATTTGTGCACACAGCAATACAGACATCTACGATTGCCTCACTGTAGTGCACATGCACCCAGGATCCCATCCCCCATCTTTTTGCAGAAAACGGTTTGTTGTTATATTTGCCTACACAGATGTGCCTAATCACGTACACGCGTTCCTATATGCACACATGCATGCACCCACCTTGTCTCTCTTTCTGCGCCTAAAATGCTGAGCTCGAGGATGGCACGTAGGAATAATCAACTTCCTACCATATGAAGCCACAGCCCCACGACAGCTCAGATCAGTTAGACACCATTAAAGGCTGGTCCCAGAACAGCCACTGAGACTACCTAATGTCTTCTTTTTCCCCTCTGCACGGTGCTAACTAAATCCATCTCCTGCCTCACCCAAACCTAATTACAGGTAGAGATGCACTGTGTGAGATGAAAAGCTAGGAGACGCTTTGATTGATGCTGAGCTCCTGCAAAACAGAGCAAATAGGTAATTAACATGACAATGGGGATGAGGCAGGGGTCTCATACAAAGACAGAAGTGTGGTGGTGTGGGTTGCAGGAGCAGAGGTGTCCTTATGTGTATTGTGTGCTCTTCGTTTAAAGGAAGAAGAAAAAAACACCAGAGTGTAGATATAAAGAGAGCTTAGGAGGAGAAACTTTGATATGTTGTCAGATGTTTTTGTTATCTGTGCAGTGGTGAGGAGGAACAGATAACAGTCTTACAAAGTGCTGCAGGGAATGACCAGACGCTTAATGGAGGTGTTGAAACCTCGTGCGGGGATAAATAATTTAGCCTTTGACAAAGTATACCTCATAAATTTTTCATTACAGCATATTTATGGGTGAATCATGAAGATGTGATATCTGTATCAGTTTAAATTGTCAAGTGTACAGTGTAAGAGCTACGGCTCCTCTGACCAAATCATTTGATTCACTTCTCAGTTAGCAGGCTGATGTCGAGGAGAATGTGGCTCGTTTTGAACGTAAACCATTAACGTGGAGTGTTTAAATGTCACGTTAATGCTGAGATAACGCTAAAAACGGTGATGTGAGAGCAACACTACACAATCCAAGGCTGGCTCAGGAGAATAAAACGCACACCTCATAAGCAATGGATGTGCTGGGGGAGTTGCGTTATAACATGATTCCTCTACGGGCAATGTGTTATACTTTTGCCTGGGTTTCTATGTTGGCAACAATTGCTTGGCAGCAAGTTTGGTAATCCCATACTTCTTGTTAGTTTGACTTTAGATCCCTTTAAAGCCATAGTTACAGACAGGAAACCAAATAATACTCAATTATATGCAACCTAGAGCTGCAAATGCACTAATAAAGACTATAAACATTTAGTTTGCAGACAGATATAACTGTATGATAATACAGTGTTTATCATTTTGGCAAACAACTAAAAGAAAAAAAGGGGTTAAACAAAGGTCATAAGATATTTACAGCAGTTTTGACAGTAAAAAGCAAACTATAACTTCCTGTGGGAGGAACAGAGATCTCACACTATGAGAGAATGGCTGATCAGCTACGGACGATCCACCACCTCTGACCAAATAAGCTCCGATCTGCGGCCGGCAAATTGCATGTGACTTACAAACTGGCACCAATGTTGTGTCTGTAATAATAACTGTCTAATCTGGAGGCACAGAGCCATACATCCAGTAACTGTTGACAGCTGGCATTGTTCTGAAACTGCATGGTTAGCTATTCTTATTCATATGTCACAACATGATGAAATTTTCCAGGCTTGTCTACCGGCCAGTTGAAAATGTTAAGAAAAAGCGCTTCAGAGTAAATTTGATGGGCTGAACGCATTCTGTACTGTACAGGAGACACGGCACGAGATTGAGTGACAATGGTCTACAGCCAATCAGGACGCAGAACATAATGCGCTGTAAAAAACAACAACAACAAAAACCAGCGCGCAAAATGGCACAAAAAATTCTGCGAAACAGCGAGGCTGCGAAAAGTGAACCACGTTATAGCGAGGGTCCGCTGTATTTCCTTATGAACTGCAGTGTAGCAATAAATAATATACATGGAAAACACTCAATTACACTTACTTGAGTAAATGTACTTTCTTTCTATATCTAGATAGAAAGAAAGTAAGTAGTCATTAGTCATTGCTAATTTTCTCTGTACTTTTCTTGCACAACAATATGCAGAGAAGCAACGCTAACTCTTACTGAAGAGAAACAGGCCTTTTTTAATAAACAAACAGCTCAGATATAATTAGCAAGATCAAGATAAGTGGAGCACAGTCCAAGACGTCTGTTATATGTTTTCTGTGCGTTGCAAAACAACTCTTCACAATTGCTAATAAAGACCTGCCTATTTATGGTGAATATAGTGTACATGTGCCTAGGAAACATATATGGGATCATGAAGTATGAAGACAAGTGTAATTATTAAAGTTCTATAGAAAGAATACCCGTGTAAATGCTCACATAACAACTAGAACACTATTAGATTGTAAGTAGTTTTCTTAACTAAAGTAAGGGCCAGGGATTCCCAACTTGTGAATCTGCCCCTGTGGGCTCACATAACAAATTTAAGGGTTTGTGGTGTGATTAATGAAGCTCTGTTACACAAAATTTCTCAGTCTTTTTTAGTTTTCCCCTGAATCTGTAAAGTCTGTTTTGGTTGATTAATTTATAGTATCAAATAGTTATTTGCAAATCCACCTTGCAGAAAATAATCTGCAGCAGTGCCAAGACATCATGTTTTGTTTACCTTTTTGATGATGTAATATGTTGTTTAGAATAAATAGATTGTGAAGTCACATTTTAAGCATTTTTTTTTTGTAAGTTGATTTTTTATTATGCTTCTTTAAGTTCAGCGATTTATAACTGCAGTGAGGATGCTGCTGATTTTTTTTTCCTGACACACAAAAAGGGGGGGAAAAAGGGAAAAAAGGGGGGAAAAAAGGAGAAGAAAAAAAGAGAAAAAACCCCAAAACATTTTAAGCATTTTGTATTGGATTGACTGCACGTTTGTGGTGCAGCTGCAAAGAGTTTTTCATGATATTAAACATTTTTGCACTGGTTAAACACCCAGTTTCTATACACGAACTGCTGCAGTAACAGTGTACTTAATCAAGGTTAACATTACTTAGCAGGTGACCCCATCCTGACCCATTCTAAAGTACAATCGCTCTCCCTACAATTTGTATAAATGCAGTGATGTGTTATCATGCTGAACTACACCATGTTTCATTCATAGCCCAAACTGTAAAAAATACTGGCGCAGCATTATAAAGTTGCAGCCACTGCCCATCAGCTTAGATTACATTCAGACCCAAGCACACAAGAAAATGCTGTAAACCCCCTGCTTGATGGCCCATCACATGATTCAAAAACACAGTAATTCCTACTCGTTTGCAGAAATGTTCCCCTGGGATTACTGTTGTGGGACAAGACTCCTTTGTTTTAGGTTTTTGGTTTAACATTCCCACTGCTTTCAAATCATTTCACAACTACAAAACTGTTTTCTGTTCATCTACCGAGGGGGGAAAAAGGGCTGTAATCAGCCAAATCACACTAACCTGCCTCCGTCATTTCAGCGTACGTAAGAAGCAGACGCAAACAAAGATAAGACTCGCGCATTCTGCAAATCACCTTTTCATTACAGTAAATCGTTTTCTGCATTTTTCTACATTTTCTGATACCAATTAAGCCACAATGACAATGCGTGTAGAGCCAAGCTATATGTCTACTTTGCACAATGTGGTTGTGTATCAGAGAAGTGGGTGTGAATGAGAGACTTGCAAATGCTTTCAAAGGGGACGCTCTGAAACTTCCAATGCACATTTGTCATGCTTTTAAGTGATTTACAAATGAGAGGCATGAGGGCTTTGTGAGGGAGATGGAGAGAGTTTTTCAGAGGGGAGCTTTGTGTGTCCCTGCCTACCCTGAGCATATAGATGGAGCTGGAAATTGTGTTTGTGCGTCATCAGCGGTCATTAAACCAAGACACACACCAGAGCCACTGGCAGTATGGTGATGAAGTGGAGGTGGAAAAAAAAGGCAGACGATCGTGATGCAGATGATAAATACTTTTCTGGGTCTTTTATTATTAATTGCAAGAAGTGATCATGGGAAAATTAAGCGAGAACAAAATGAGAACAAATGTTTTGCTTCTGATAGTTTTTTTTAATACATGTAAACTCCAGATACATCGAATGGAAATGGAATCAGTTTGTTTTCTCATCCATTTATGTCCATTTTACTGCAAATCCCCTGATACCACACCCACTCTTTCCCATGCACACACACACTCATATTGTCTCATTTTCTCTCACACACTGAGACACACACAATAACAGTATACGTTATCTCAAGTAAACACACTAACTCAACGTCACAGATGATGTCTTGCCGACTTTTGACTCATTTCTGATAGTTCAGCATTCAGCAGTGGCGTCTTGTTTAAGCCAAGCAGCACTTGAACAAAGATGAGAGGGAAGAGGGGAAAAAAGACAGAGGAAGAGGGAGGAGGGACAATCTAAAAGCTACCCATCCCCCCTCTTTGTAAAAAAAAAAAGTAGAAAGAAATGCGTGCCTTGCCATGATTTCCTCTCTCACTTATATGAGGCCACTGTTTTACTTTCTATATTTAAGCACTCAAGAAAATGTAAAACACTCAGACACCCCTATAGCTGTGTCTATACATGCACCGTGGCATTGGTTTCAGTGCTAACAGCTTTGCCACTTAAGGCAACAGGTTTCTATGAGCATAAGCAGTTTTCAAATGACACTAAACTCTAAATGTTTTCTTTCGACATAATCTTCAGTCATTTGGGAGAAACTAACAATGGCCAACCCTAAACTGACACATTTCAACGTCAGCTGTTTCTAGCATGGCTTCTGTGTAAAAGCTATTGACAGTGGCCTGAGCTGTGTGTGCTTCTGTGTGTCTTTGTGTGTTTGTGTATATGTGGGTGGGTGATCCAGGCTTTACTTTGCAGAAAGGATTGGGGGTCGGTTGGCTGTTGTGAAGTAGGACGGTGCTGGTGTTGGTGTTGCTTGGTGGGGGTTTCGGGGCTTCTTGTCTCCCTTGCGCACTCATTACTTTGGTAAAGTAAAACTAGATAGGGCTAATTACAAAGTGGGTTTGAGCACTTGAGGGCTATCCAAACAACAGCTGTCTGTGGCATAAGCAGGAGAGTCAAACACACGGTTGTCTATACAGACACACACAAGCATCTTGGATATAATTAGCAAGATAGAGATAAGTGGAGGGCAATTCAAGAAGTCTGTTATGTGTTTTCTGTGCACTGCAAAACAACTATTTACACCTCTTCACAATGGCTAATAAAAACTTGCTTATTTGTGCTAAATGTTGTGTAAATGTGCAAGAATATATATCAAGCAAGTATAATTATTACAGTTCTGCAGAAACAACCCCTGTAAATGCTGACATACCAGTGACAGTAAGGCTGCACATGTATTGTCAAATAACACTGAGTCTCAGCCTGTGAACCACTGTGGGATCACAAAATAAATGCAAGGGGTTGTGGCGTGATTAATGAACCTCTGGCGCACAAATTTGCGTAGGTTTTTTTTAAGGTTTTTCCCCCCCCTTAAAATCTTTAGACTGTTTATTTTTCCTGTTTATGAAATGCTGGACTCTTTTTAGGTCATGGAGGGAAACAATATTTGGTAAAACAGTGACAAGTTGCTCCAGCTAGAGACTCATTTGTTTTGCGATGGATCCGAAGCCAAAAAGGTTGGGAATAACTGCTTTAATACATTAAAATGACTTCAGTTCCATAATAGACTTTGTTCTGAAATATAAGTAGCAATAAAAACAGTTCTTAGAGACAGAAAGTGAAATTATAAATCTTTAAAAAATAAGCATAAAAGTACATAAAGTACAAAAACCTAAACATTTGCTAAGATATAAAACTTTATAATACTTGCCAACAATATGTGTCTATTAGTTTTCCCACCTGAGGACGGTGAATGTACTGCATAGAAAAATCAAGGCCGCTGAGCCATGTGTGCTGCTTTCTCAGGAACTAATTACTGAAACCACGTGCTGCAGTTTTTATCTGGAATGACAGCTTGCATTCACCTGCCTGCACATGTGCACATCACACATGAAAAAGCCTTCCTGTGACATATTTTACTTGAGTATTTATAGCAAGTAGAGAAGAGCCAGGTAGGTAATAAATATCTAGCAAGCAGATCTTTTCAAAAGGACAGGACTGCAGCCAGGCACTCTTACAAATATGTATCCTCAGTGAACTTGAGCACTGATTTGGTAGATGGGCATTTTACAGTACAGTGTCTTTTTGATTCTGATTAGGCATCCTTAATAAAGACCTTATAAGTTTTAACAATTTGCTTTATCATAGTTATTAAATGATTCAGTACTGATTTATATTTCAAAGTCATTACCCATTAATGGGAGGATTCAATCATTATACAAGCATTAGTATATGCTCATGAACTTCCCATTTTCTGATAAGCCATAAACTCTATAGTTAGATAAATAATTAATGAATGCTTTTAATATTCGCTTGTGCAGTTGTTATAAAATGGATTCAGAACCAGAATATTTGCAGAAATAGAAATAAAGAAAAGTGATAGTCAGATTTTACTACCTGACAATCCAAAATTTATGTCATAGATCAGAAGCATTACTGGAAAGTAACTCATAGAAACTCCATATAAACTGCAGCTTATTTAAGAGAGACCACATAAATCACATGTGCTATATATACAGTATAAATGTGTGCAAGTCTGACAATAGTAGCAGAAAAATAAAAATTCAATTTTTCAGGACTGATAATGGAGGGAGTGTGTATGTGGGGGTGGACGTGATGGTGAGTGAGAGTGGTTAAGGGGAGGGTTAGGTGAGTGGGCATGTAAGCAGATTTTACATATAACTCCTATTTATGATTTTGGAAGTGTCTGCAAAGCAGCTAATATAAGAGCCTGAACTATTTTTGCAGCTCACATCCTGTTTCATGCATCACCCGTAGAGCTGGGCTATGAAGTGGAAAAACTATGATATAGAGATTCAGCCGTACTCTGACATCTTTTGATTGATTTTTTTTAAAAGTTGTGCTTATAATCCTTATAGGACTTTTTAATGTTTCTTTAAAGCACAACCTGTGTATGTGTTTAAAGAATTAAAAAGTTTTCATTGCAATTATTAAGATGGACCTGAATTGAGGCATTAATTGCAATTATAAAACTATTTTAAGAGAATAATTTAATTTTTATGATGATCAATAGTTGGAGCCATTAACTGCAAATGAAGCCCAATGCAAACTGAATTTTTACATGCAATGTATAATGCGTTTTATTGTGCTATTTGCACTGGTGCACAGCAAAATCTCCAGTGTTAAATTAACACTAGAGTGTCTATATGGGTCCACACCTCTGAGTGTTAAATACAACTCTGTTGAGTGTTAAATTAACACTTTTGACAGTGAGCAGTGCTGATTTTCTAACACTGGAAAATAACTCAAAATGTTAGAAATATTCCAGTGTTAGAAAATCAGCACTGCTCAGTGTTAGCCATTGTTAATCTTCAAAACTGACTAGGTTACTTTTAAACATATAACACTGTCAAAAGTGTTAATTTAACACTCAACAGAGTTGTATTTAACACTCAGAGGTGTGGACCCATATAGACACTCTCCAGTGTTAATTTAACACTGGAGATTTTACTGTGTGGCTACTAGGTGTAATATTAAGAATTCCTTGTATTTGTAGATGTAGTTGTAGACGACAAAATGAGCCTACATGGTTATGAGGTTTTTTTTAGGTCTCTCTGGTAAGAAATGATCAGGGCCCCAACATGTGCTGACGCTTTACCGCAATACAGTTATTAATTCTCGATTTCTACATCACTAGCTATGTGACCTCGGTTACAATGATGTTGTACTTAATAGAAAAAGGGTCACCTAAAACCACTGTTTGTAAAAAGCCTTCCATCTCAGGCTCACACAAACACACTCGCACCTACACTTACGCATGAAATTGCAGTCATTTATGTTTTTTTTAACCAACAAATTTGTACGTGAGCCTTCCTTGAAGTTCCATCAAAATGTGTTAAAAGCCAACGAGTAAATAAAGAAAAGATGACAACTTGCAGAGGTGATCTTATATTTTTATCCACTACCCTATCACTGCCTCACATGTGCTCCATTTTACAGCAGGTGCCAGACCAAAAAAAGAAAGAAAGAAACGCTTTAAAAATTTGATTTTAGAATAATGTATGCTTTTTAGCTGATATAGTTAGCAGATCTAACAGACCTTTTAAGATCATTAGCACATTAAATAATTTAGGAAGTCTGTGTTATTGACATTTGAGTGAACTGTGGTGAAATGTTTCGCAGCCTCATTGTTGAATCACGGAAACATGGACATTTCAGCAGTAGTGCATTTCTGTCTACTTGCAGAGCTTGCTAGATTGAAATAATAGAGCCTCATGCCAGACAATAATGTGAGTTAAGTCCTTTAGGCAAGCAGCTGCAGAGATAGCCAAACAAAAGATAATCAATATCATATGGTGTGTCGCCTGGAGTCTAGACTTTAGCCTCTCGCCGGCGTACTCATCATATGCCTTTGAGTGGTTGTCTATCCCCGCAGTCAGTGTCAGACACAATGTCAAACAGGCAACACGTCTAGGGCTCAGTGTTAATTACAACATCACTGCACAAATAAACACGATGGCAATATGACAGCTTGCGACACAAGGTATCATTGCGGGTGTGACTAAGCAAGTTAGCCAGATTAAAATAGGGCAGATTGAAATTTGGGGAGCTGAAAAAGCTCACATATTAGTTAGATGTTACCAAATCGCACAACGCACACAAAGGTAAAACGGATGTCACTTATAACTGCACATGATTTGCATGAGACCGAACAGCACAACAGCAGTGGCTTCAACATCGCTATGTGAGCTGATGTATAGAACGCATGTACACAAGCTTTATTCGCCTTTTCCTGCCACATCAAATACACATGTGCACATACTACCAGCTCCTTCTCTTTCCTCCCTGCTTCTTTTGAAGCTGAGGACAGACAGAGCTGTCTCTGTGTTTGGATTAAAGGGCTGCGACAGGAGCGGACACTTCCCTTCTCCTGTGACAGGGTGTAAGTGAGAGGTTCGCTGTCGCCAGTAAAATAAACCATGGGTGCATGTTGGTGACTTCCTGTTTGCCTTGTGTAAGTCAGACATGGGATCCTCATATGGCTTCTGCAACACGCTCACACAATGACAAGTTGTAATGATGAAATCCAACCCTGTGATAGTCTATGTAGCCCCCACCTCCCCCTGATCGGTGCTTTTTGTCTTTTTTGTTTGCTCTTGCAGCACCTTGTTTCTGAACATGCATGGCTGCCTTTGAAAGAGCACACTGTACGTGTACTGTCTGCAGGGAGGGGTGAGCAGTAGTTTTGCTTGTAGGGATCATGCAGCTCTGTTTTTTTTTTCACTTGCACTTTTAGTCATCTTAAAATCCGCTTCATTAGTGTGTCTAATGTGTATGCGTTCTTGCAGTAAGTGTAGGGCTGCACTTGCTCCTGCATCTGCAGCTGTGACTGTTCAGAAATTGTGTGTGTGTGTGTGTGTGTGTGTGTGTGTGTGTGTGTGTGTGATAATTCTGCTGAGAGGCAGGCAGACAGTACAGGGGAGGGTGAAGGAGGAGGAGGAGGAGGAGGAAGAAGAGGAGGAGGAGGAAGACAATGTCAGCGCTGCAGTATGATCCTGTATCCATCAGGCTGCCTCCTGCAGTCACCGCTGCTTAAAATGCACTGCCACAAACACACACACGCATACACACACAGGAAATGGCCTCATTCAGTGTAGCACACAGTGCGCAGTTTCTCATTCCAGATGGGATTATGATGTTATTATTTCACGATTACACCAAATAACTATATTAACAACAGAACACAACCTGGGACTTCTCAATCAGTCACCTTCCCTTTATACAGAGAAGACTTTTCAACAACCCCCCTCCCCTGCCTGATACACCGATACACACCTCACCATTCCTGGTCTAACAACAGCAACAGGAGCCAGTCATTCACCTTAATATTCATCATCACTCCTCGTGCCAGCAAATTAGCCATTACAAGCATGATTTAATGATGTTTGTGCTGTGATGCTAGAACATTAATGCTGATCTGGTGACGTAACACAGATTTGCATTCTATTGGGAGTTTTTTTTTTTTCCTTCCTCTTTGCAGGTGGATGTTCTGGCCCCAACTGAGAACAACATTTCTAAAATAGCAATGAATGATCACTCATGTGGGTGGATCCACCCTCACTTCCCCTCCCCACCCTATGGAATTTGATAAGTTGGAGAGGAAAGGTGGCCGACCAAAACAGAACAAGAGAGAGAGAGAGAGAGAGAAAAGGGAGGGTGGGAGAGTAGGGGTAGAATGAGAGAAATGTGAATTTAAAAAAAAAAAGGAAGGGAGGGGAGGAGTGTAAGCAGGAAATAGATGAGATCCAAAAGCAGTGTGAGATCAAGTCAACAAGACCGAGAAAAAGAGAGAGAAAAGAGAGGGGGGGGGGGGGGGGCAGCACTTCCTCCTGTATGGCAGTCACAATGAAGAAGTAAGAGAATATAATCTTCCTAAATTCAAAATCATATGCAGCTGGTCTGGCAAGCTTTGTTTCATCACCTAAGAAGACAGAAACGGGTGCAAAAAGCTGCGAGCGGGTCACACGCAATTTACCATGAGGAAGAAAGAGAAGTGGTTTCTGTACCAACAAGATTTATTTATTTCCAACCTATAAAAGACATTTGATTTCTCTCCTGGTCTGAGCAGAAGTGTCATCTGAGTCCAGAAGACGGTGTTATTTATTTATTTCAAAAGAGAGAATGCGATATATCCCCCATAAATATTTTACATTCTACAGCAAGAGGTGGGCTTCCTCCTGCTGCTCACAGATACTGTATGTGCTCACGGGCTGGTTAGGCAACAAAGCATCCCTCCACACCCCCACCCACCTACCCCAGCACTCCCCGAGGTATCTCCTTGAGGGTTCTCCTTGCACTCCTCTGCCAGCTGACAATTAGCATGCAGTTGCTAATGCACTAGGAGCTAATTGAGCACAAGGGGGCTGGAGGTGTCAGTCACTAGAGAAGGCTTGTATATGGGAGCATATACTAGCACTGCCATTTTAAGATAAGAAGGGATAAACTTGGAGAGGAATGTGGGTCACAGCATGAGGCAAATTAAAGTAAGACAGGTTAGCCCCCTACCAAAAATAGCAAATATTTATCACGTGTTAAATAGAGGAACAAAAAAACCCCAAAAAACAGATAATTTATTGCTTTGTGGGTGTGAGTCATATTTGCTGCTTACTGATGCTTGAAGTAAATTGTGGATTTCACATTCACGTTCTCCTTTTATTTGAAACTCTAGTTAGGTAATACAAATAAATAAATAAATAAACACTGATGCCACACACACTAATGTGAATCAGTGCTGGCTGGAGAACTGCACTATCACTGTGTTAAAACCAGGGGTAGCTATTATAAGAGCTGCCCCGAGCTCTGTGTGTGTGTGTGTGTGTGTGTGTGTGTGTGTGTGTGTCTGCCACGCATGCACAAGTAGATATGCATGCAGCACTTTGGAAATGCATGCATGCACTGTTTATCTAGATGTGCCACCAGTGCAATATTTATCAGAAATCCAAATCCTTTTTTTCTAAAAAGGTGAAGGTTCATTTGGGTATATTTTAAAAAAAAAAGATTGGGTGCAGACTGAAGGGCAACAAACGACAGAGAAGCTTCTCTGCTGGCTCGTTCAGAGAGAAAAAGACAGAGAGGCAAAGAGGGGGGAGAGAGAGAGAGAGAAAAGAGGGAGAGGACACCTTGGTGATGTGTGTGTGTGTGGTGTGTGTGTGTGTGTGTGTGTGTGTGTGTGTGTGTGTGTGTGTGTGTGTGTGTGTGTGTGTGTGTGTGTGTGTGTGTGTGTTTGGCCTGACATTCCCTCTGACTTGGAAAGCAGGAATGAAGAGAAAGGGAGGCTGTTTTAAAGACGGCTCTTCTCTAACAGGAAGTATCTGAACAGTGACTCACACGCTACATGGAGAGAGAGTATGGAGGCAACTACATGGAACTACATATCCCTAATGTGTGTGTATGATGAGTTATAAATATAAGTGGGATTGCATAAATATGCATAAAAAATAACATGATAATAATGAACATCAATAGTGCTAGTGAATGTGTGTGTGCGCGCGTGTGTGCGTGTAAGGAAGTTTACATGCACTCTTGTGTTCTGGTTAAATCAAATTTTAAAAAATGGTGCGTTTTACTAAACAAATCTGTTAGCGTGTGCCAGAGGGGCTATCACTAATTCTCATGTGTTTAGCTCAGTGGATCACATTTCAACAAGGATACGATGCCTTACTCAAAAGCTTCAGTGCGCACGTTCTTTTGTACGCGCGTTTGGATAGGAGTACTGCTTAATTCTGAGGAATAAGCGATGCGTATCTGGTTTATAATACACAAATGTCAAATGTATATAAGGATGTGTGGATTTCAGCGTCAGTGTGTGCAAGTTCTCAGCACCCCCCCCCCCCATGGAGCTCTGGGGGTTTGCCTATACTAAGAGCAGTGCCTGCCATTACAATTCCAGGACTTGTCGCTGATAAGATGTCTGTGTATCTTAAGTCACTGGTATATCAGCAGTCAGCAACATGGCTCCCTCTCACTGCGTCGTGCTGAGCAAACAAGCCTGACCTCTGCGCAACACCCATAACAACACAGCAGAGTGACAGTTATTACACATGACTTCAGAGTACAATAAGCTACAGAGCATTTTGTTAGCAGTAGGGTTGATTTGCATAGTATTGTGATGTTTATGCCTGGACAATTAAAAAAAAAAAACTTGCTCTGGTGGTTTAATGAAAAGCATTTTTTAAAGGTCCCACACTGATATACAGTTTTAAGTGTAATCACAATTGTTGGAACTGAATAAGCATGCGTGTCCACACTTTTCCACACCTTTGGGCTATCGCATTCATTTTTCATGCTTTTCCAGACTTTCCAGTCCTGCAAGGGAGGCACTGTTTACTCGTTCCTGTCTCACATTTTTTGGGGCATGTTTAAAAACAAAGAGAAAAAAGTGAGCCAATTAATCAAACAATTTCATTTTAACTAAATTTCAAAAAAATTGAACTAGCAGCGGTGTGTGTGTGTGTGTGTGTGTGTGTGTGTGTGTGTGTGTGTGTGTGTGTGTGTGTGTGTGTGTGTCTGACAGTCATTGAATTTCTCCTATGTCTGTGTATTGGACTTTTTAGTATTGACCTCGCTGTGTTATTCTGTTTGTCTCTTCTACATGCGTGTGTATGTGTGTGTGTGTTTGTGCATGTGTTTGTGTAACAGGATTAACAACCTGCTTAACTTAAACCAGACTATAGTCATGCATTCCATCAAGAGGAAAAAGAAGAAGAAGATACACGTTGTAAGACTATCCTACCAGTTTTAAATCTTTAAACTGAGGGCAAATTCTGTCTGTAAATCGCTTGTATAGTTACCGTGTCAGGCTTATACTGGCTTTACCACAAGGACAAGTAAAACAAAACAAAACAATCAATGTTTAACAAGCAGAGAATGAGACAATATGCTGGCAGCATATTATCTATGTGTCGTTGTACAGTATGTAACAGCTGTGTTAAAAAAGGGAAAGAGGTTCTCTCAAGGTTAAACACATAATGTAGTTACTCAGATTTTGTTAACCATATGGTTAACAATATATATTTATATATATATATATTGGTTTATCTTACTGCAATATATATATATATATATATATATATATATATATATTGCAGTAAGATAAACCTTATCATCCCTATACTCTAGATAGATCTCAACAACATCCTGGATCAACTGTCAATATAATCAGACTCGACGGGAGAAGAGTGAAATTTCATCGGCACCTTGTGTCTTTATGTGTCGTGGCATTAAAAAACAAAACAAAACAAAAACCTGAGCGTTTTTCTAAGAAGTGGTTGGGTTGGGCAGTTTCACACTCCTGACGCACTTTTTTGAGTCCTTAGCAGTATCAACAACTTTTCGCTGATGAGACAATAGCAGATAGTTCCATTTAATGCGTGAGAAACCATTCGGTTGGAGAAGAGGGGTGTCAGGAAATTGCCAAAACACTCACCCAAACACGAAGTCGAGCATATTTATTTTAAGTCACGAGCCTGTGTGATATGAACGGTAAGAGCTGAGTTTATGCATGTGTTACAAAAACGAAGCAAAAGCGTGATGGTCGAGTGAAAGCGGAGAGGAAACCTTGTCCCCCCCCCCCCTCACGGGACAGAATGGATTCGACCTACTCAATCATACTCTTCAGCATACACTGCAAAGAGCATGCTTTCACCTTTAGGATTGTCTGTGCTTCTTGAAGTCACCCTGGATTATTCTTTTGGATAACGCAGGTACGCACATCTCGTCTTTCCCTGCCTTTTAGACACATAGAAAAACACAGGGGCGATCTCGTCGGTGTTTGGATTTGGTTGTAGGTGGTATGCGATTGTCTGATCTAGATTTATAAATAGGTTACATGCAATAAAGGGTGTAGTGGTTGGTTTAAATACATATGTATTTCTATATATATAACAGCGTGTGTGTATATATATCGTGTATGGCTATCACAATGTAACATAACCAGAAGTATGTACAAGTGTGTATAAATTCTCCACTCTTTACAGATTTACAGACACTGAGTGAGTCACAGCAGTTTGATGATACTTCGAATTTGTGAGACTCCTCATACCTAATGTGATCCTTAAAAAAAAGAAAAAAGAAAAAAGAAGGAAGGATAGAAAAAAGGGACTAAACCAAACTAACGCGTTTGAATAAAAGGTGGAGTACTTGGTTAATATGCTCCACCGACATCCTTCAGCTCAGGCAAACTTTCCATCAGCTCGACACACACACACACACACACACACACACACACACACACACACACACACACACACACACACACACACACTCATCTCTTCCTTGAGTAATGTTTTGGATAATAAACTCTATCATTGCAGCATCTCAAACACAGATGGCAGCTGTACACTTCTGAGTAGTGTTAAAAAAAAGAGGCAGCTCAGAGGCTCAATACAGAAAACATCCAAGAGGAGGAAGAGGAGGAGGAACAGTTTCTCTCTCTCTCTTTTAGAGATTGTTTTATTCACACGGAGGGTGGAGGTGGACGTTAGGGAAGGGTGGGGGCAATATCCATATTAGGAAGCCGTGTCCTACATAATAGACATGGCACAACTGCCACTGAGCAAGGCACAGGTGCCGGGCAGCAGTCGGGGTCCGGTGGCTCTTTTAGACCTTACATATGAGGATCTGAAACCGCTGGAAGCTCTCTGGTGTGTCGCGTTTCTTCTTCTTTCAATCTCTGCGCCTGCTGAAGCTCTCACAATCTGCATGCGGGGTGTGTGCCCGTACGCGTGTGTGTTTGGGGAGGGGGGTTGATCGTGTAGTTCGTGTGAGATAGTGTAAGTAGGGGCTACTACTTGCTCCCCCCGCAGTTGATGACACACACCTACAGGATGTGTGCCTGCTGTTATGGTAAAGGTTCACAATAGCACTAAGCTCCAACCGGGGGGGTTACTGCAAGACAATTGGGATGACTGAGGCTTGTTTCGCCTTGTTTCACATAACCGTGTACGTGACGTGTACATACAGGTGACTCTGATACAAAAATGAGGGAGTGTATGTGCGTGTGCAAAACTAAGCCCAGAACACCAGTGTCAAAGGGATTTCATACCAATATAACACACGAGCACATTTGCGCACGGGGGTCATTGTGAGATGAGCGTCTTCTTCACTTCTCTGTACACTTTATCATTAATTGCCAATACACATGCGGGCGCCAGTTCACGTGTCCCTGATAGGAAGCGATGGACATACGTGAAAGCACGGAGAGTGGAATGTGCGTCCTCTGCGTGGGGGGCAGAGGTTTGGTGACACCGCGAGGACAAACTTTTTTTCTTCGCTTTTGTTCGCCTTCGATCTTGCACCTCACCGTTTCACAAACACAATCTCTCTCTCTCTTACACACACAGATGGGGCTTCTTTCCATGCACGGTGCGTTCAGGTGCTCTCATAACCTCTGCCATTCACATGCTAGAAAATGTGATCAGAAAGTAGTGTGTGGTGGTTTCAAAAGAGGAAGGATTTGTTGAATCTCGCTGTGACATGGGGGATGTTGCATGGCTTATGAAAAGATAGTCTGTGCGGACCAGCCTAGTGTGCTTCCTTTACTTGAAACGCATGCGAATTGTAGGAAATGGAGTGACTCAACGTGAAAAGTAACAAATACATGAAATTATTAATTTTAATCATCAAAAACTACAGGCTAATCTAAATCAACAATGCCCTGCGGAACCTTTATTTCCAATCACTCAATAAATGTCTTACTCAATGCAATCCGCAAAGTGACGTCTTCCAACGTTATCTGATCATTCTGTGTACAAAAGTTATTGACTCAAAAGACGAGCAGATGAGAGAAACCAGAAAATACAGAAACTATATAAATATATGTAGCCTAAGCAAAATAATTACCATTTAACTGGCTAGCACCTCTAACAACACACGCCATAATGTACACTATCTTTTAGAGCCGTATTCAACATACAGTAGTATTTGTTTACGTCGCTGCTAAATTTACTACATAATTCCAACCGTGTGTCACTTTATCCCTGAGTCATGACATATCCGACAACACCTAAAAGCATCAGCAGCAGCGAAACGACAAGAGACAAGACAGACAGAGAGAAAGAAGCAGAGAGAGGAACCTGTACTGTGGTAGCTACAACACAAGGAGACAGGAATTCGGCCGAGATAATAATAATAATAGTAGTAATCGTGCAGGATTGTGGCGAAGTTGATCAGCGGGCTGCTGTTGTCAGTCGCCGCACTGGCTCACACAGCGGGGTCTCCTCTGTATCTCTGCTGGATCCGGACTCTTGGACGCTTTAGGAAACCTGCACCCCCCGCCCCCCTTTCTTTCTCCGACTGTTTGAGCTGCTCAGCGTTGTTTTAACTGGTGAGGAAGTGAGTTCACATAATTATTACTGTTTGTAATTTAGAGGGTGTGTTCGTGCTGGCTGGTCTTGCTACTACTACTGCTACTACTGCAGCAGCTGCTGGTGCTCCTGCAATCGTTGGCTGTTACACATTCTTTAGTTTGAAACCTTGTCATTTCCTTTAAGTGAGAGGCGAGAGAGAAGTGACTAAGAGAAGGTCAGTTAAAAAAAAACGGCATGTGCTACAGTGGAGATAAGGGTCATTTTGGGGAATTATTTGACTGATAAGTGGAACCTTGTGGCTAGGAAAAGCAACAACAACAAAAAGAAGAAGAAGTAGAAGCCAACATAATCCTGTGATACACTTAGGAATGGTGCTATGCAAATAGTAGGCAAAACTGACATCCCAAAGGAGCTTCACGGGGATATTAGAACTATATCATAAAACACTTTCAAACGTCTTAATGGTAGCAGTAAGTGTAAATGATAGCTACACTGTAGGTGATAAAGGAGGATAAAACAAAATCAATAAAGTGATGCATATTATAAGGGGTTGTAAAGAAAGTTATCACTGGAGACAGTTATGTAAAAGCATAGTTTGCAGTAGAGATAGAGGAGAAAGTGTGCGCATGCATGGCAGTGTGCACATGTGCCAAAACAGGCTCACCTTCCTGCTTTGTAGTTTGAGCAATACAGATGATGAAAAAACACACGGGGAGGGAGGAGGGGGGTAGCTGTTCTCTTTATCTGCTGGTGTAGGAAGTTTGACTTCAAATAGGAGCCTAAATAATGGTGGCTTTGTATCGAGTGGAGTTTCCACACACACACATGCGTATACACCAAATACTGTGATATTCAGCTGTTCCCTACAAGTAAGAAAATTTTGGCAAAAGGGTTGTGTTCCCTTCACTGTCCCCCGCTACAACGGCTTTGTTTCTAATTGTGCACGGGACTCTCAGCTGCCAGTTTTCTCTTGCCTATTTTCTTTGAGATTGACTTTCTGTGGCATACTGTTTTCCCCTGTAGCTGTTGAAAGATACAGCATTTTTCTTCTGTGTAAGGGTCACACACACAAACACACACAGAAAGAGAAAGAAGTAGAGAGCGGAGGGAGCGAACAAGGGAGGAGGGAGGAAGAGAGGCAGAGCGTTGTTTTGCAGACAGGATTACATTGTCTCCCCCATGTTAGATTTCAGACATTATGTTAAATATTTCTAGGCTTGCGACTCTCGCCCTGTGCTCGTGCCAGCAAATATAACACCCTGCAGCGCGGCACAACAACAATAAATGATCTAACTTCCCCAAATTGACTGTTAGATAATAAATAGCAGTTACGTGTGATCTGAGTCTCATGGATACTAACAAGAATAGGTGTGATAGGCAAACAGATTTAGTCAGTTATGGAGGGGGTGTTTAGGGAAAAAAGTAGTTTTTCTGAATGTTTAATTGATTTTTTTTGTTTGTTTAGTTTTTTTCCTTTTCTTAATCCAAGAGTGAAGGAAAAGCTGTAAACAGGATTAGCTGACGAGTTCAGCGTTGGGGGTATTATTTTTTTCTTAGAAGGTTATGTCATAGAAGTAAATAAGCAGTGACGTCACTTGTTGACCATCGCAGCAGAGTGAAAGAGGAACATGACCTGTGTTTAAATGTGAATTATGACGGTTCATCACTTGACTAATACAAATGTAAGTCATGTTCAGGGAGTTGAGAACTTTTTGGAAAGCACAGATGCCTCACATTCACAAACAAGTCCCCGGAGAGCTTATGCATGGCTCGAGTGAAGCCTTTGTGTTTGATTGCCTTCCACCTGCGTGTCTTTGCATAAACCGAAGAAGTGCTGCGTATATCTTCAGTAGAACTGCCTGTCTGTCGCACGCAGTTTGTGCACTCAGTTTTCCATCCCTGTGCTTATCAAGATCAAACTCTGAGCCATACCTTGACTTTTTATCTTACCCTGACACTTTTTTTAAAAAATTTGTAAAGTTCATCCAGCCCCTAACTCCTCCCCTCCTGTTCTTCCTGTATCTGTGGGAGTAAAATTAGCAATTTAATTTTTTTTTTTTTTTTTTTTTTGGAGTGGGGGTTTGTATTGTCCCTTCAGAGTGTAGAAGTGTTTTATTGGTGTGGCGAGAAACAATGAGGACAAGGCAGGGCTTTGTGGTGGCAGAAATGCATTTTTAACCCATGTGAATGAATGGCGCCTCACATTCCACAGCAGCAGGCCCTTTACTGAATGGCAGCACTAACTCGGCTGTTTTCATTACTCATTACTGCCTTGTGCCTTTTCACCATGTACAGAGTCATTTACCTTCACCACACTGGAGGGGGGTTAAACAATATACAGACTCTTGTTTATAGTCGATTTTCAGAACTGGACATGGGGTAAAACTTGTGATTTGCCTAACTGTCTCTTGCTCAACAAGCAGTATTAAAGCTGCTCTAGGATATAGACATTAAGAAAGGATGAACTGATAATGTTCAGTGGGAAAGTTCTGCTTGTAGTGATATAATGTGCATGATCTATTGTGACTTTTTAGCTCAGTGTTTTGTCTGTCTGGCCTCGAGCTTTATTGTTCCACTTCATTGTTGATGCTCTCATTGAGTCATTTCCAGCATAGACCTTAAGAGAAAAACTTCATAAATAGTCAGTGTAAAGAGGAAATCATTGGCTAAAAAAAGTGTATATTTTTCTTATGAACTGATGGGAAGTAAAAAAAAAAAAAAGAGTCTGCAAGAAACATGAATGTTCCTCTTCATAAGCAGGGTGCACAGATTTAAAACAACAATAATAATCCCTGTTAGTATCTTTTTCAGAAAATGGCAATGGCTTAAGTGTCTAAATCTTTTAGTAAAGACCTTTGTAAAAATCCTTTTTCCCTGTAATACTGGGGTGTGAGCATTCTCTGTTGGTGGTATCTAAGACCTTGCTGAATTCACAGAGAATGGTTCCAAAGCTGGCTAATTGTGTTGTCCTGCATACACAATTCGTAAATCCGATCCATTCAGTCCATTTTCCACTGTAATTACTACCCTGCTTTGACCGTACTTTCTCATCTCTGTCCCAACCGTTCGTGGTAATGTTGTGTGGTTTGAAACTATAATTGATATGAAAGGAAAAAAAGTCATCAAATCAGAGGACAGATATGTTTTTGTGCAGAGGCATATAGTCTGAAGTCATTCCGTGTGCCCTGCTGCCCCCCCCCTCCTCTTTCCCTCTCTCAGCTCTTCCTTGTTATGTTTTAGATCATATCAGCGCTTTTTACATGAAAGCAAACATGTACGCATCTGCCTTTACATGGTTAAGTAACTTTGTGACATGCTGAAGTTGGATTGGAGATGGGCAATGATGAACGCAAAAACAATTTTCTGGTATGAATCAGAAATGGAAGAGGAAAAAAAATCAAACAATTTATTGTCTTTTTACTGGTGCTCCACAGCCACATCATTTTAATACGGGGTCTAGTGTCTATTCTCTGGTGATGGCATTGATTCCCTGCTACATGGTGGGGGTTTCCACTCTGAAAGGGCAGTCTCTCTGTGTTAGCCTAGAAACACCAAGCTCCTGGATTAAATTATAAATGAGCCCTCCGTGGGAAACGTATTGCTTACTGCTTAGGATAATCAGAAGGAATTTTGCATTTGCTGTCATCCTACACATTTCTAGTGGATGTTTTGTCCTCTCTACTAACTTCTGTTCCTGTGGTGCCCACAGTTTTCTTAAAACTTTTGATAACAGGTGTGCAGTTAATCCCTTTATTCCAATTGCACCTGCACCCTCTACCCCCTCCCGTATGGATCAATAGAGTCTGTGCCAAGCCAAGCAGCATTGTCCAGGTACTAAACTGTGAAGACAGATATCTGTCTAAATTAGACCCAAATAAAATGATGTAATAATCAGGGGATTAAGATAGGAGAGGGGTTAAGGGGTTAGAGCTGGTGGGGGGTAGGGAGGGGATTTAGGCACAGGCCATTTTAGTCATCTACTCATAGTGTTGGGGTGGGGGAGAGAAAGACAATGGTGTGTTTTGGTTTTTTTTGGGTTTTTTTTTTTAAATTAAGTACGCATCTATTCACCAAAGTGTGATCTTCAGACTTGGGAAGGATTCACTTTTTCCCACCTAAAGTTTACTAATGCAGTGGTGGAAAACCCCTCTGAGACAGCAAGCCCTAATAGGAGTGAATAACTTCCCTTTGAAAGCCATATATAGATTTTTTTTTTTTTCAGAAAGAAACCCAGAAAAACCCAGTGTGCACATTTATATAGAGTACATCTGGCACAGCTTACTTTATATCTATCCTTACTAGGGTTACTGATACAATAATGGCAGAGCACAGTTCCCTTCATAAACTAGCTGAAGCTGGTTTAGGTGGGTGTAGGTGCAACCTACAGTAATGATTTTCAACTAAATTCCACATTTTTCATGTTGTAAAAGTGACATTCTAAATACTGTCATTTGCACACATCCACTGAGAGTCTAATGGAAACTGTTTGTGACACAAGGTAGCATTTTTAGTCATTGAGAGATTGCTCATTTCCAAAGTATTTTAGTGATGTTAGGAGTAGTTAGTGTGAGGGGTTCCTCTTACTGCAATGTATTTTTTTATTTATTTTTTACTCAGGTTATATTTAAAGTATCTATTTTTATATGTTTACTCTTTTCTTCTTAGGTATAAGCTCCCCAAGAACACATACGTTTGTTTCAATTTTAAATAATGAAATCAACAGCGTAACCCGTGTGTGTATTTGCATGTGCTTTTTATACCTGATGGTAAGAGCTGGATCTTTGGTTCTTGGTAAAAAGAAAAAACAAACAAATAGAATAAATAACTAAATTAGTACAACACCCCCCTGAAAAAGGTCAATTTGAGCTTTTAAAATTTAATACAAATCCTATATTTCCATACTTTGTGGTGCAAAATAGAAAGTACACTAAAATAATGTTAGCAGGCATTTGCAATTGCTGCTGGCAGCCTTAGCTAAATATGGCAGCTCATCCTACTAAACCTAGCAAGCAGACATTTTTAAAACATTATCTCCATACCTGAGCTATGTGTGTTGTGTGTCTAATAAGCCTGGTTGCCCTGATACAAGAGCCAAATGCATGCCATTTACAAAGCATGGCAAAGTTTTCTCTTCTCTTTTTCTAGCAGCCATGCTAACTCTACATGCTAACATTAGCCTTCTGCTCTTGAGGCAAAACTTGTTAAAAACTTCAATTAGCGAACCCAAACCTCTACAGGACTCGCGCAGGATGAACCAGATATTAAATAGAAAAAGATATAACAGTCGGACTGTTATATCGACTGCTAAACCAGTGTGTCATACATTTGCGCTACATTCTACCTTTTTGACACGTGTAGGTGTGTGCCAGTATTTTTGCAGTTTTCCACCACTGACAGTTTGCCTGGTCTGATTAGCGCTATTGCTGATACTCCTACTAGTTGTCCTAATAAATAATATTTTCACCAGCTGTGAGTAGGCTGGGACCATCACTGAAATCAGGGGTGGGCCCCGCTGAGTGGCTGATGATTTGATGATCAGTGTTGGATATCGACTCCATTTATCAGTGCCGCCATTTATTAGCGGACGACGCTCACAGCAGGGTTGGGCCTGTAGGGATGCAAGCAGTGTTGCAGAGTCTTGTCAGTGCATAGATTTCTTCAGTTACAAAGAGTGGGATGTGTTGGAGAGTTTTTGCAGAAAATCTGACTCTTGCTTCAGTTCAAACACAAGCTCCTTTGCCACATTACAAGCCACATTGTCCATCACCGTCACTCATGTTGATTTTCCGCCTCACGCATTATTGACGATACAATGAAATAACAACCAGGAGCAACGCAGCGCTGAGCTGACTGTGCTGGATTCATTAGCGGCACTTATCAGGTTTGAGCTGACATAGTGATCATAGTTAATAGATTTCTGCCTGCGTCCATGAACCGAAGCTTGGCATCGTTGCTGTGATTGCTGCTGGATTAAAGAAGAGAAATAAGCTTAGCTGAGAGAAACAGCCCAGAGGACCACGTGGCTATGATTGGGGATTCAGAGAGAGAGAGAGAGAGAAGGGGAGAGGAACGGCAGTCTTTGTCCAGCCCAGATGTCACTGTAGTAGACTGCCCTTATTGATCTGCTGCTTTACACAAACACACACATATCCTGCACACCACTCGCATACACGGTCTAATTAGATAGCTATACAAAGGGAATTTAAGAAGTGAGACCTTCAATTTGGCTACATAAACACCATTTACCGCTGATTTATTACTTACTTTACATTGAAATGTGTCTCGTTATAGAATATTCTTTTGTGCGTAAGCATACATCAGTTGAAGAATATTTTGAAATATCTCCATCTCTGCATTCTTTCTACCTTGCCTGGCCTGGTTTTTATGTCTGTCCTTTTTTAAGGTTTGATAAACCAAGACGACACAGTCACTTAGCATGTAGGTATCTGTGTGTGTTTCACAGGGCTCGGCAGGGAGGGGACGCAGCACCCAAACTTAATCCAAACTCACAGCAGCCCAGAGGGCATTAAGGGTGGGTGGGGGGTTGGGTGAACCCATTCCTAAGAAGAGAGGTTCATTTTTTAACATACCCATTCCCTGCCGTCTAATAAACACACTAAATGGGGATGCAAGTGCCTACAGAAATTTTTAAGAACCCCATTGCTTACATGTACAGGTTCAGATTTTTTTTAAGGCTTGATTTCTTTGGAAAATTCACCACAGTCCAAAAAAACTTATATGCAGGGAAGAAGTTAAGAATAGGTGACTTCCACTTGGGCAGCACAGACAAAGAAAATGCCACTTATGGGAACTAAAAATGCAAACATAAAAAAAGAGGAAGTTATGAATAACCACTTTAAAAGTAATTGTTTTACTTCTTGCCACACTGTCCCTACACACACACACACCTCCTCATTAACTACTGTTGTCGCTCCATTCTTATATATAAAAAAAACTTTAAATACAACACACTTTAAAGTCTGCTGTCTACTTCTCCACTTGACTTGATCCATCTTAAGTGCCCCATATTTACTACTACATTGCTAGCAACGTCTATTAGTTAGAAGAAGTCTTTTTGGGGGGGAGGGGGGACACAGAATCAGAGAGAAAATGGAAGAAGAGTGGATGTAGTTAGTCCAGATTGAAGGCCAGTGATGTTACATGTCTGACTAACTTAGGGAAACAAGCTGGAAATGTCTCCAGGCTACTGCAGCTAATCATTCAGCCCACAGAGGAACTGATCGTTAGCCACTGATGTCAGCCTAACCTTGCCACGATGTGTTCTAGTGAGTCGTGTTTGTATGTGTGTGCGTGCGGGTTGTGGGGGTTATAGATGGAAAGATGGACTTTACTCTGTTTAAAAAAACAAAAACAAAAAACAAACAAACAAATGCTGATCATAATGGATGAGGAACCGCCTCCTGCTGAGGGAATATAACATAAAAATACAACAATTGGTGTAACAAACTCCCCAAATGTTCATGTTTTACTTTTTCTCAAAATGAATCAATAGAATGAATAACAAGAAAGAGCAAAGAAACAAAAACAGAAAAACATCCAAATTTGGGTAATATTTACTCTGAGACCACTATCTATTCAACTATAGCAAAATTAAAGCCCTCTTGGAGAAGAGGGACAGTCATAGAACAGTGATTACATCATCTCTGAGGCACTGAGGAAGTAGGACCAGGAGGTGCTCTGGGTCAAGCAGGCGTCAAGTTCACTGAGGACAGAGGTGAGGGGGAAGAGGGTCGCCCAAAGACTAGCCAGCTCACCCGAAATCTCAGTGTGGCTCAGACATCCAGGTGAATTGCAAGCATGCATGCGTGATGAAATCAATCTGGATGCAGATTGGAGGCCATGTGCGTGTCTGTGATCTGCTCTCGAGGATTCTCCTGTACATGGAAGGAGAAGGGAAAACAACCTTATCACTTTAACTTTTTTTTATCTTTCTGTGTCTGTTCCATATGGCTGGTAGGTTATAGTTTGCAGTCAGAAGTAGCACAAATACTGAAGCGTTGTTATGACTGGGAGTGACATACGTTGCATTGTGTGCTCTTTCAAGTGAGACCAGCTGAAGATGTAGAGACTAGTTGAGCTCTTTGCCTATGTTTGTCTATTTCTTAGAGCAAACTATTATGTAATATTAAAAGTAAAGTTCGCTTTCAAGAGGAAAAAAAGTTACTAAAAGATTTATTTTTTTTTGTCTCCCAAGGGAACAATGAGAAGTCTAGCAAATGTCCTCAGGTGCTGCCACTTGAGTTAGCATCAGTTGGGACTAAAGACTACAAATCTGATAATATGAAAAAGAAAGAAAGAAATGGATGTATGAAAATTGAAAGAAGTGATCTGACTTAATCAGCTACTGAGCCTGCTTGAGTGTTTGAGGCTATTAGCTGGAGGCAACATTACCTTCTACTAACATCACACACATCATTCTGGACAGTCGGTGGCAAAGTTGCCTTTGTGTGAGAATTTGGGAAAAACTTTGTGTAGATTAAAAAAATCTGCAGCTTCAGTGGTTTTCATTTTTAGTATTCATTTAGTAATATCACAGTTATAACTGTATTTAATCTTTGACAGCATCATATCCAGTGCATTTAGCCTGTTAAGAACAGAAACCTGTTTTTGGTCTCCCATTGTGTTTCCTGGTTGCTGTCTGCTTTTTACCTCTGTTCCCAGCTGTCTCTCTGTTCGTCTGTTGCTCCGGGCCTTGCAGTCAACTACACAGGAAAGAAGAGACCAAAGATAGGGAGCTTTTTAGCACCCCCTCCCCACCTTTCCCCCCACCCCCCATCCACAACACACAACCCTAACACCCCAACATCCACAGCTACTAGCAGCAGATGCAGCAACACTCTTGACGCTTTGTAAAGAATCCCTCAGCACACAGACAGCCTCCCTTTAGCTATCTGCCTGGCCTCAGTGCCCTGTTCCTACATTGTATCCAGATGTGAGGAGGATGGTTGAAGGGAGGAAGGTAAAAGGGCCCCTGGTACTGCCCTCCCCAGCCCTAGACCATACCAGCTAATCCCATCCCAATAGCAAAGATTTATTAACAAACTCCCTGCTAAAAAGAAATGAGGCCAGCAGAGCAAATACCCCAGATTTTCATTTCAATATTTGCGCGTTTAAATGCTGCACATAGCAACAAACAGCGCAGTGGCCGTTTCTGCTCTTTTACCCTAAAACTAAAACCGAGGAGATGAAAATCTGTTGCTCTTAAATACAACTGGCTGCGATCATCTAATCCCTGGCTGCAGACCTCTATTTAAAGAGCGTAGCCGCTAATCCCATCGGATTATACCTGACCAACTGTACAAAATCACCTAATTAATAGTCTTAAGGATGGTCACAAAAGGCGGGCTTCCCTTGAAAATAAGACCTTAATAAATCATACAAAAAATCTGACCCATATACAGAGTCATAATCTCGGGCATAATCTCAAACACAGAAACAGGAGACTCAAGGTCAGAACTCCTCATGGTCAGGACTCGTCTAGAAACTAGAATCTGGAAGTGGGTCAAAAAACTCCCAAAACATTTTAATGCAGTAAATGCATTACTTTACACTGAATCATACTGAGACCACTGTGAGATGTAAATTCCCCCTTAAACCACTGCTATAGTTGTGCTATCTGTAACGTCGTACTGGCTTACTGCTGTACATATACTGATATGACTCCTTTAAATGCATATTGATTTTTTTTTAATTTGGTTTGTGTCCCAGAAGCAGGTGGTGTACTCAGATTTAAGTATCTGGGTAGCAAGCTCTGTGCCATGAGAGGTAGAACTAAGGAGGAGGTTTTACGGAGCTGTGTGGATGAATTAGAGTACTTGTATGAGCAAAAAAAATCAGTTTGGGCCAAATTTAAGTTCAAATTTAGAACTTCTGTTTCTATTTTCAAACGTCAATGGAATTATTATGGGCAGCTTAAAACAAGTGCTGCTACTAAATGTGTGGAACTAATTTAGACTGCCTTATTAGATCAGTTCAGTGCATGAGGTATTGGTTAATTCTACAATAAATACGTAATTAATTAGGCTGCATCACACTGGAAATATAAGCAACTAGTTTCCTTAGTCTCCTGCCCTGACTCTTTCCAATGCTTCCACATTATCGTCCACGTGTACGACCACATATATGATCCTAAACTATATTTCTTGCTATGACAGTGCCATATTTTCTTTTTCCTTTTTGTATGGTAGAGCCCTGCTTATCTTGAATTGATATTATTGCAAATGCAGGTTTATCAGCAGACTTTGTGTCTGCCTCCATGTGTTTATGTTTCTTATTAGAAGTTAGCTGTGTCCATTTTTAGTAACCCATCCTGCCATCTTCAGTCAGTACAATGTGTTGTGTAAAGTTGTCCACTGGTGCAGTTTGGAGAGGGGGACTGTGTGTAATCCTCAATCCTCTGTCCCTCACTTCATGTGTGAGCTGTTGCTTTTTAGCAGTGGTTAGGTGGCTGGTTGCCTGGTTTAAATGGCCTGGGTAATGCAAGCAGCTCCCACTGGAGGTTTCTGATCTCTTTAGGGAAAGCTGTGCAAACATCACTGTTTGATGCAATATTTGCCTTATCCTATATTATCCTCAGCTGCCTGTCCAATTTAATGACTCAACATTAAGTGGTGAGCTGCGTCAAGCTGCTACAATTAAGAATTTGGGCTTTTTCTCAGACTTTCATTATCAGAATACAAAATTGATTGTTCACCAAAAAGAAGACTTGATGGGTAGATTGCTACAACTACATAACTTGAATGGTTATGGCTAAGCACATAACTCTAACCCTTCGTTGTCTTAGAGTTTTTCTTTAATATAATATACAGTCATCTTGGTGCGATAGACAAAACTTAATTCAAATTCAGTCAGATATCTCCTGGAAGTTAAAGAGTTCATCGAGATCGAGCACAGGCAAAGTTGCCAGACAGCCTTTTTTTCTACAGTTTGACTTGACCTTCAGGAGGTTTTTCATCTTACATTTTTAAAAAAGTTAACACAATAGAAAGGTATGGAACACAGTGAATTAAAAGATCCTACAAAGTTTCTCTGATCATGAATTGAACCATGGCCATTGTGGTTGTGTGGTATGCCTTAACCACTGGTGCACCAGACATAATATTTCAGGAACAATATGTTCTGTCCAGAATTGAATGATAAACTAACTCATTAGCAGTGTAGGGACTAATGCGTTATTAGGTAACGCGTTACAGTAACTGCGTTATTATTGTGGTAACGAGCACGGTAACTAGTTATTATGCCAAAATCAGGAACGCGTTTACCGTTTCTGGGATTTAGATAGGGTCGTTATTCGTTACTTCGTGTGTTGCGTTCGACTTACCTCGGAAATTGAAACACGGACCTGGGAATGATGTCACACTCGAGTAAACGGCGTTCTGGTTAGCCTCGTCAGAGAAGTCAGGGTTCCAATATGGCGACGCCCTCGAAAACGGTTGTTTTGCTAGCCCTCTACAAAAACAAATTACTATTAAACACATATGCAGCTCATCTGCAGTCTGGAGTTACCTACATCTTCCTACTCGGAAGGCAGAATTTCCGAGTTCCGAGTACAATCGAAAGCACCACGACTGCAGTTTCCGTGTTGGACATAAAAAGTGCACGTGACGCTGTGACGTAGGCTAGAATCTTAGACCACTGAAGCACTAAATCTACCATCATATTTTATTTATCTACATGACCTGACTGGAGGAAATATTATTTTGGTTAAATATTGACTATTTATGTGGCTAAAAATATTTATTATTTTATTTTTCTTTGTGAGGTTGAAAATACTTTTAAGTTTGCCCGCCATTACTGAACATGAGGTCTCCAGTTGGTGCAGTTCAGCTGTTTTCAGTTAAGTTTACAAAGAATGGACAAACCTCACTGTGTTTATGTTGAACCATTTTTGCACTAAATTATTTGCACTATTTTGATACCTACAGCTCCTAAATGGTCTGAGGTACAGTTTAGTGTTGGCACTGCTAAAAGTATACTTTCTACCCATTTCAATGGTAAAAATAAATATACCTTTCAAAAGTTTATGTCGTGTTTTGTTATCCACTGCTTCTTCCTAGTGATACTACGTACAAAGATTAGATTTATAACACTGTTGCATCAACCCCAAAATTATGTGTTTGCATTTATAGAGGTTTGAAACAATAGAAATAGATTAAAACAGACAGATAAAAAGTGAGACACAAAAACAAACATTGTTCATTTCTAATTTAGTTTCATTCATTTCATCATTAACTTGCACTCACACTACTACACTGACATTTTAGGTTCAGGCCATTAGGTGACACAGTGCATTTGTGGCAGGATAGCACTAACATGTAAGCAAGCTAGAAGACTGGCATCCTTGCTGGTATCCAGTTATGGAAGCAACACATTAATAAGAGAATTCTGAATAAAACCAAAGTTAATTTCCCTAGTAACTAGTTACTTTGAAAGTAACGAATAACTTGAGGTAACTGAGTTACTTTTGATAGAAGTAACTAGTAATGTAACTAAGTTACTAATTTAAAGTAACTTACCCAACACTGCTCATTAACTTCATAAAGTCTGTTGTAGACTACTGTAGCTCCATGAACACACTGTGACAGCTAAAGAAAAAGGCAAAGCCTGACTCTGAAAGAGTCTAAACACACTATTACTCTTTGAGGCCATAATTAGCCCCAAAGTTGCTTTGAGGTAAGCTACCAGAAGCATGGTAGCATATCAATAGCTAGAGTAACAGCATGCTCTTTGTGATTTTTAAAAGAGGTAACACATGCTAACCTTCCAGATTTAGCATCTTAACATGTTTACATTTGCTAACAAATTTAAATTTGGTGCTCAATGAAAATCACATTTAGTACAGGTTATGCTCATGAAAGTATTATCTCAATAAATACTCGAACGTCAATAAAAGTTAATGGAAAGTCATTGTGTAGAGTTTATCTTGGAACACAAACGTTAGCCAAAAAAGGTATTTCTACAAACTAGAGATGTCAAGCTAACTTAATGATGGAACTGTGTGTGATTGTACAGAGCAAAAGTTATGTGGGCAAGTAGGCTACTCTTTATAGTTGTTATATACCTTTGTTGCCATCGTGTTTCAATCTGAATCAAAGTACTATGATAAACCATGTTTATCATCAGTCAGTGAGGTGCAAAATATATAAAATTCAGCTGTTTTAATCATATAGCGCTGATGCCCAGCAGCTATCACCTCAAGGAATTTAATATTGTATACTACAGACCTTACAAATTAAAAGTACCACTGAATGATTTTTCTACTGAAAGCTTCAGTTTTTATTTAGCAATAATAAATAACAGGAAAATATAAGAACTACAAAAATTATTTCATTACTAAAACTGTTGTTCAAAAAGTCTGAAAACCTAGTGTTTCAGAAGTATTAGAGAATTTGTTATAGTTTCACAAACTCATACACTGCATGTACAAGATACTTGAATACAGCAATTTGTTATCATTAACTTATTTGTTATCACATAACCTATTACTAGACAGGGTGGCAGCCTGACGTTCATGCCAGTATACGTTCTGCTTGCTTCTACATGTCAATATGGTAAACCCACTACTATGTAAACAGTGCAACTGGTGCAGATCAGGTTGTGGCATGGAGTTTTATTGCAAACAGGCAGCTTGCATAATTCTGCTTGTTTGCCAGTAGAATAAAGTGATCTGGTTTTCTTAGGCCCACCTGCATCTGGAGGGAAAATAAACTGACATTGTGGGCTGATTTAGATGCATATGGAGTGTTTTCCTCCCTGTTTTGTCATATGTATATTCATCTGTTAGAAACACTTGAAGTGTCTTGGATGTAATTTACTTAGTCATTCACAGGTTTTTCATGTTTTGGAGTTTTTGTGTGTCACCTACGCAGGTGTTGTTCATCTTCCTTTTTTTTGTCATGTTTTGCAAGAAAACTTGTCAAATGTGACTTTTGGCTGCTGCTTCTTTGAAACAAGCTTGTTCAGTTAAACCTCTGAAGACAGATGTTCCATCAGTATATATAGTAGCAGATTTAGATCTCTTTTTTTCACTGTTATGTACAAACATTAGAAATCTGTAGTGGGAGATTTGTTGTTGTTGCCTGTTTGATTTAATATTTTTCAAGTAAAATATATCAAAACAAAGTAAGAAAATTTCCTGTGTTTAAGAGCTCATGCAGGTATATGAAACGTGACAAACAGACATGCATGTTCACACGCACACATCCACATTTGAGCTGCACAGCTTGGTTGGAGGAAGAGGGGAGGGGGTTGTTACAGTGTAACTATACTAGCAGATTGTCTCTGTAGGACTGTTGGATGAATGTTAAGAGACAGTGCATTCTAGCCAATTTCCTGTGCTGTGGTTACTCTGCAAATAATCGCTGTGATGTCTGGTATTGGTGTTTGGACTCTGCTCTCCTGAAGAATTTGATTACAAGCAAAAAAAAAGGGAGAAAATGCAGTACTAATGAGCTAAAAGTTTTTTTTTTCTCTTACCAATCTTCTCAACAGACAGTGGTGATTTGCAGTCCAAATTCCTAAAAATATTGCATACGCCTGTAAAATGGACATCTGCAGTGTGCAGCTCCAATGCTGCAGCTCTCACACTCTCTCTTTCTACCTCGATCTCCCACATCTTCCCTTCTCGCTCCTCTCAGTCAGCTCTTATTATCCTAATCCATCTCCTGCCATGACTTTACATCACTATTTACCACTTATCTTCCCTCTGCTGCCCTCCTTCTCATTATTTGCTCAGCCTTTTCTACTCTCCCTGACATGCATCTATCTCCCTCTCTTGTTTCTGATGCTGCCTTGTTTTCCTCTGTATTGGTTTAGGGTTTTTCCACTGGGCGGGTTAACAAGCCAGCATGATTTCATCAATGTGAATCAGTCAGCCTGATAAGACGTGACCCAGATGGGATCTCCAGTTCTTTTTATACAGCCATCAATCACAACTACCTAGCCACATAAGCTCACACTAACAGTAATGCCTGTCAGCCTGTGCACAGCCTGAAATATGGCATGTAGCTTTAGTGCGCTCTTTAGAAAAACTCTGTCCCACATGAAAGACTAACAATGTTTGTTATTCTCATCTTGCATCCCCAGTTCCTGCTTGTTGCTTCTTTTTTTAAATTATTTTTGGCTATGAAATCCTGGGCAGATGTTACAGTCAGTGTACACACACACGTACACACACGTGCACACACACGGACACATAAACAACTCCCGGAATATTCCTCATAATGGTCAATAATAAGTTTACAGTAACCTCAGTGAACTTTGTGGAATCTTATATTTGCGGTGGTGTCACTTTCATATTCCCACTGTAATAATCCCCCAAGGCCCACTATGTTTCTAGGTCAGTGATTTTATAGACATTTGCTTTGTATGCTAAAAAAGTGTTAGCTTAGGAAAGAAATAGAAAAGTATACTGATACACCTCTCTTGTCTGTGCAGTAAATGTTAATCTAACACCAGCAAATTAGCTTAGCTTCCAAACTAAGCAAATTTGCTTAGCTTAGCTTCCTAGCTAATGTTGCTACATCGCTGCAAATTGTCTCTTTGTTCTTTTAAACGCACTCTTACAGCATAGAAGCAAAAAAACAAACAAACCAGTCCTAAATTTAAACTTGTTATGTTTTCTCAAATTTCAACTTTTACAGGTTAACAAACAAAAAAACAAATCTTGTTTTCAGTTATTTACTGCAAATTTTCATTTTGAAGATGGCAAACCATGTCTGTTCTTTAAATTATTGTGGTTTACTAACAATACAAGTAGCACAGTCTGTGTAAAAGATGACTGTAACTGCTGTGACATTACCTATTTGTTTTTGAAGTGCCCTTTTAACACCCCCGACCGTTTCCATTGTTGTCATCCTGAGAGCCAAATTACCCCCCAGATGTGATGAGGAGGGGCGGGTCTGACTCTAAACCTACTTGGTTAAAGACCTCTGACCAGTTGTTAGCCAGTGAGTTTCAGTGTGGTTTCATACCACAGATAATCCTCTATTTTGAAAAATAGATTACAAAATAGACTCTATTGTTTATCCAATACGACCCAAAATGAGTAACTGAGCCCACAAATTAAACAGTAAAATGTTTACGAGGGCTAAGTCAGAAATCTGTTTCCCCATAGACTTTTATAGAGCTGAAGTCTTTTTGCAATCACAACTATCACCATCTGGTGGCCTTCAGATGTAATGCAGGTTAAAGGTACTTCTGTGTGAGCTACATCATTACTCAGTGAGCAAATGGGTGACTGGCCAAGTTGTAGCTCTACATTTGTATGGCTGTCCTAAGTAGTGGTTTCCCCCTCATCTGAGAGGTTTGCGAGGATAAGTACCTCTAGAAAAATAGTGCATCAGAAACTACTCAGTAAGCTCTAGTTTTCTCTAATAATTTGGACAGGTATTTACACAGAGATAAATTAAGTTAAACACTGCAAATGTGGGCATCATTACCTGACCTTTGTCTTTGTCTGGCTTTTTTCTTTTTTGTGTGCTATATTAGAAATCTTCATTATAGAAAGTAATGCTTATGAACTTGTTTTCTTCACGGTGTCTTTGAATATTTAGTCCTCGTGGGTTTATAAAGGGGAAGTGCCACTTACCTACTAGGCCAAAAACAATCAGAAGTTCAAGGTATCGGCTGAAAGAAGGAGCGCTAATTAAGCTAATGATCTGCTGGCAGTGACTTCATATCTGTGGAACAGGTTAAGTGTTTCAAAAGAATGTGAAACTTGTGTGGGCTTGGGTTAGGTTATTAATGTAGCTTAGCTTTAACTTAGCAGTACACACAACAAAGTGTTTTCATGCACATTTGACTACTCAGTTATTTAAATGTATTAGCTATATATTTACCTATATATTATTATTGTTTGACAGCTTTACATTTACTTTTAAGTTTAAGCAGCTGACGCACACACACACAGATGGATAGAAATGCTACGCCAGTGTGCTCTGCTATGTTTGCCTACCACCTAACATTCAAAGCTGTATAACTGAACTGACCAAAAATAAGTGAAGTTCCTGTGTGAAATGTGCGTAGACTGTAGTCTGGTGCAATTATTGAGAATCTTACTTCCACTATAGTGTAACTCTGACATTGTTAGAAACAACAGTTATGCACCATGTCAGTGGGCATTAATTCAGCAAGCTAGCCATGACTTTATTATGCCTGATATTTTTGTCATATACCATTAAAACAAGCTATATGATAGCTATAATAATTACCTGCGACTCTCCCATCCACAAAAGCAAAAAAAGTGAGCATGGCATTACTTTTATTTTACGCTCTTATTCGCAAATCCACATACAACGATGTCTTTAAACTTTTTTTGTATTCTATGTAGCAGTTTTTCCAAGGGAAGTAATTGAATTTTGCCCTGAGGTTACTTTGTTTGGAGTTTTGTTAGTTTAGTGTGTGTGTGTGTGTGTGTGTGTGTGTGTGTGTGTGTGTGTGTGCTTGTACTCTATTTCAGTGTGTGAACACCCCACAACAACAACAACTGGCTGTTTGAGCCCACACACTATTTCTGTAGTAGAGCCATCAGGAGATTTCTGTGGAAACCCTCCCATCCTGTATTCCATACACACACACACACACACACACACACACACACACACACACACACACACACACACACAAGGACTCAAAAACAGATCCGTTGCCCTGTTTGGTTCTCATATGTGCTCTTGACAACTCTTGCAGGATGTGATCTTCAGATTTTGCCCAAAGGTAAAGGTTTGAAAAGAAAAGCACAGCAAGTAACGAAAAAGCAAATAACCAAGCAAATCAGCAGCCAAACAAACTGTATTCAAGCACACACACAAAACCGCCCCACATATTCTGAGAGACACCTAATGCAACACCTCGGCATGGACACCTTTTACGTTTTCCAGCAGAACATTGGACGCTAACACATTTTAAATACTGTGCTGAGGAGGGTGATGTTGAAATTTGAGATAATGTTTGTGGAAACTCTCCAGTCTGAAGTAAAATTTCAGCCTTTCTAAAAAGCTGCAAGGGGAATCATGATAAACACAAGGCTTTTAATAAATCGCATTGCCATAGCTAGCTGGTAAAATAAGCAATAAGTTAGTTAATTGTGATTTTTGTGAGTCAATTACAAAAAGATCTTCTTGGCTGTTGTCTCAGTGATGCTCGGTCTTTGTGCTGTTGTTTGGGCGACTTAGCGCAGGCTCAGAGACGCCCATTAGTATGCAACAGCTTGATCAATACAAAATTTACTCTATCCCTCTCCCACGTTGATTGTGTGCAAGCGACATCTCCACGTGTTTGCACCTGTGCGCAAACTCGCTAACCGCCTGACTATCTCGCCTCAGCAAGCCACAAAATAAAAGGGTTACATCAGAAAGTGTGACAGGGTGGAAGACTGGTGGCCAACTTTGAGGTCGCTGGTCTAATTACACTTCAGAGAGATTGCAGAGGTCGCGCGGGGCTGCGGGCGAGACTGAGGAGAGTGCAGAGGAAGAGGATGAAGAAGGCAGGGAGAGTGGACAGTAGGGAGTGGGGTTAAAAGAGATGGAGAAGTTTCAATTTAACTCTACTGCACGAGTGGCTATAGTGCCTTCGCCACTGTGCTTCTTCTTCATCTTTCTCCCAACCCTAATGCCTTCAGTTTTACCCTGAGACAAAGCATATAAACGAGTTGCATTTGCGGCCTTTCACACAGATCCGAGCAGTAAAGAATGAAACGTCTTATCTTTGATCAAACACTGCTGCGACTCTCTAAATGACTTGTTTGTTTTTGTGTGCAGAACGGTTCTGCTTGAGTGGCCCTAAATGTCTTTCCATGTAAGGGAAAATCAAAAAAGATCCCCTTATATAAGGACATTCTGATCATCCTTACATCCACTCCAGTGCTTTAGGATTAAGACTTGGATTTAGGGGTTGTGGTTAGATTAATGTTGGGCTCGGGGTTAAAGTTAGGTTTAGTGGCTTAGGAACCAACGATTAAAAAACGCAGTCTTGCACAAGAAGTCTTGTCTTTCGCAAGAAACGTGTCTGCTCGTTTTTGAACTTGGAGGTAATTTACGCGAGGGTTATGATGGTTTAGTCTGCGCTGCATGGTGACAGTAGATCCTAGTTTGTGTATGTGTGTGAGGAATGCTGCTGTGGTTTAGGAGAGGGCTAGAGACGGTGTGTGTGTGTGTGTTGAGGGGGGCACTGTGGGCAGGAGCACCCAGGGGTTAACGAGCGGTGTGAGAAAAACAGGCAGAGTTTGAGAAGGAGGGGGAGGGAAATATGCACACACTTATACACACACACGCTCACACTCACACACACACACACACGCGCACACACACACACACGCTCACACAGTGTGTCTCAGAGGAAGCCGAAGATGGTTGGGTCCATAAGAGCAGGCAGCGCTTGTTGGCTTTATACTTGTGGGAGCAGGTATCAAACAATGGAAAATGTAGTGTTCTCACAATTCTTGGCAGGGGGGACAAAAGTACTGGCCTTTATCCATTTTCATGTGATACACGAGAAGCCCCAAAATATTAATAATAAATAAATAAATAAAAAAAACAGGTGTCTCTTTTGATTGCAGTTGCAGCCACAGTGAATCGTACTGAAAGACAAAAGCCTCCATTGCAGTGTGTTTGGTTAGTGTGTGGGCCTGAGAACTGCACTCTTCTTTTTCCTGACCCGTCCAGTAATCCCACAAGCATGGGTGGGTCACTAAAATGTAACATGACAGTATTATTTATTGACCCAAACACCTGCCACTTCCTACACACACACACACACACACACACACACACACACACACACACACACACACACACACAAAAGCGCACATACATAAACAGAGACCCAGTGGGATCTTTCTGTCCAAAAGGCCCTTCTCACGCAAATAGAGTAGGCAGGCAGGATCCCTTCTCAGTCTATTTATCAGAGAAGGGGGGTGGCGGTTTGAGGAGAGACAGACAGCATGGACCCCCTCTATTGTTCTGGCTGGGTTTAAGGGATGGGTGGGGGGCGTAGGGATGGGACCAGGGATAGGATGGGAATTGGAGACCCCAACAATGCCACAAAACCCCCCACTGCTCTTCCTGCTTATGAGAATGACCTGCTCTGACAAGAGAAGGAAGAGAGGGAAAACTATAATATCACTCAGCCCACACCGGACCCTGATTGGTCAGAGATCTGGTTATAGATTAGCCCTAAGTGGGATTCAGTTTGGAGTCACAAAATCTGCCAGACCTCGTTCAGAGAACACCAAATTCTTTAGGGGTGGGGTGCAGGATGGCAAAATGGAGGAGGTCAGAGCTTGTCATTAGACTATGTTTAATTTGTTAAATACACAATCAGAAGAATCAGGCATGAGTGGGTACAGACAGTCTGAGCCAGAATCAAAACAAGTCATTTAAAACTAGTCACTTGTGGGCATCGCAGCTAGCATTACCAGGAAGAATCCAGCACAAAATGGGACTAAAAGTCTTGAACCCACATCTGGACCACATCCATCTGCAGTTCATCTCTAAAGGAAGTCCATCTCCTGTCTAGCTTTCTCACACACACACACACACACACACACACACACACACACACACACACACACACACACACACAAGCATATTTTTGGTTTATGGTGGAGATATGTGAAAAATGTTGCAGGGATGATGACATACATTTCTTAGCAGTGCAGGAATAATGTACACAATTCTGAACATATTTTACTGACACAACATGTTTTTTTTTTTTCTAGAGTGAAGAAAGAAAGTTTTATGTGTGTTTTCTTCTCACAGCTGCTGACAGGATTTTTGGTATATGGCATGTAAGTCAATAAATAGTACTTAACAGCAACTGGAGCAGAAACTGATCTGTGAACCACAAAAAGTTGATTCTTTTTTTGCTTGTTTTTTTCCCCAGCTACAGCATTTTTACCCTAAAAATGTCAGAACTCTCCTGTGTGTGTGTGTGTGTGTGTATGTGTGTGTGTGTGTGTGTGTGTGTGTGTGTGTGTGGTGTTCCCTTTTTTTTTTTGTGAACATCCTGTAGGTGTGTGTTAGAGATGCCTATCCGGCTGTGGTCTATTTCTCTCTCTTCATCGTGGCACATACAGCAGACCTCTTTGTCTGCCAGTTTAGAGCTGGGTGGGAGGTGAAGAGCAGTTTGTTCATAATGGATTATTGATTGGTCTGAGAATACACTGCGTGTGTGTGTGTGTGAGTGTTTAAGACTCCATCGCCTCTGTCCCACTCTGAGCATTGAATGTCTCCACTTTATGAGCAACTGTATAGAGGATAGTAAGTTTATTTGTAAAGTGCTCCCTGTATGTTATGCTCCCTGAAGCTCTGTGTGTGTGTGTGTGTCTGTCTGTGTGATGTGTGTGTGTGTGTGTGTGTGTGTGTGTGTGTGTGTGTGTGTGTGTGTGTGTGTGTGAGAGAGAGAGAGCCCTTTCTGTATGTGCTGTTAAGCTATCAATGCTGCCTGTATGAAACAGTGGTAAAAGCCAACATTGTGCATATACGGACGTTCAAAAGATGTGTGTGTGAATGGAACATTAAAAGACCCCTCTGTTTTGCTTGTTGATTCCACAGTTCCCCCTGCGTGTGTGTGTGTGTGTGTGTGTGTGTGTGTGTGTGTGTTTATTTTAACAGAAGGTCCACTCTTTATTTTTCTCCCCCTCTGTCTATTTTTTTTTTCATAACCTCAAATGCTGATCTCTGTGCTGCTGTGTGGGAGGGAAACAGATCCCATCTCTGCTGAAGGATGTCCCACATGAGAATGACCTAGAGTCGTTACCAGTGATAAGGTGACAGCATGAGTGACTGACTGCGTTATGAAAGCCAATCTCCTCAAACCCGGGTACGGGAGATTTGTGCCGTGGACGCCTCTGAGGCGACTGCTGTGATGAAGGCAGAATGGTGGCATTTTCTGTCACAAAAGAGCAAAAAGGCGAGGGCGAGCAAACGGTTGCAAAAACTGTGCAGCCAAATGAGAGCATGCCTTTTACTCACATGTTTTCTGCAGGCAGAATATACGGCCTCTAGAGGGTGCTGTTGCAGCTGGTACTCTTAAATAAATTGTGCTTGCCTTGCTACCAGTGGTGGATCTAAATGGATGAAGCTTGGTTTTTACGTCTGCCTTTGCGACGGCACTGCTGCGTGAAAACAAATCTGTAAACAGATCCTCTGCTTGCACAGTTTGACACAGTTTTGTTTTTTGTTTTTTGAGATTCTCTCCAGATGTGAACCCCGGAAGATCCAGAAACAAACAAAAATAAAAAAACGAGCCAAGCTGCTCTGTAAAGGTTGCGCAGGGTTGGGAAAATGAGAACGGATTTCCTCCTCTTACCGGTTTACAACTGCTAGGGTTTGGCGTTCAGAAGGCAGATCAGCTGAGGTGAACGTGTCAGGAAGGAAGACAGGAAAAAGATTGGTTTTTTTTTTCTTCTTCTTATTTGATGCAGCAGTCATTATCAGCTGAGTTTGTGAGACTCAAAGGAGGCTTAAGTGTCTGTTAATGGCATGTCTGATATCTGAGTGGCAGTTTTGCCAACTGGGTTTAGACTGATCATTGTGTTTGAGGGCGATCTGTTTCCTGCAAGTAACCAAAAAAAGGTTAAACACTCCAGTTACGAAGTAGCTGAACTAAACACAGTAAACTAGGATCATTTTCCAGCTATGTGCTCTCACCATCTCCAGTCCTATTAATTCTTCCCCTCTTACTGTGCGCGAGGTTAATTAGCTGGAGGATGTCAATGGCAGTCACAAAGTGGAATGGGCTCCGTGTCTCAGAGAAAATCTCCTATCCATTTATTGTGCCACGGTGATCTTTAGTAGAGCTTCTATCTCTTTTTGTTTTTGATGACTTTGATGATTGGTCATTTTCTGTTTCTCCTGGACTGTTTCTCTCTCCTTAAGCCAATTTGTCTTTTTTTTTTTTTTCCTTCTTCATCCTTTAGCCTCTATGGCGACAAGCCTGCATTGTTTCCCTTCTGGTGGTTAATCTCATTACATTTCAATTGGCACATGTGCTTGTCTGGTGGATGACAGGCTTACAGTTGAATAGTCTCAACCCCTCCCAACCCTCTTGACCCCCAGTCAGCAAGGCCATTTAATAGCAAATAAGATCATTATCCTCTGTTTTTAGCGCCAGAACTGGAAAAAACTACTAAGTACTAATGAGTAACATTAGGCTGGAGACAGAGAGCAGATGGAACAGATTGAGGGGAAACTGGATAAATGGCTGTGGGTAGATGGCTTTGTTTTCCTTATTGTCCCTCATCACTTGAATTTCTGTCTGTTACAGTGACAACTGGAGTCTTCTCGTGATAATATTTGGCTCATATAACAGTTTATGAATATCTTCTCTAAGATAGCTACATAAATTAAACACTGCGCCATGGGTCATGGTGTTAAAATAATAAGGCCTTAGCAATTACAGCAGCAAACTGTGGTGCTCTTTCAGGAGGCTGCACAGATGAAATGCAGATCATGAACTTACAGTAGTAATTATTCTACATACAGTGAGACTTCTAATGCTTCTGATCTAAATCAGCAGCTATGCTAGCGGCTCTGTGACACTAAATTTAGTGCAGTGCGCTGAAATTCTTAAAATGGCATTGAAATATTGAGCAGGTCTATTGTTATCTAGTTTTCTTTGTATTAGCATGTTAGCATTTGTTGCCACTAAAAACAGAGTGCAGTTTAGACAGATGAGGATTTCATTAGTAATTCATTCATAAACTGACAAACTCTTGTATCAATTCTATGCAAATCCACGACACGACATCAAAGCCCAGTGCATCCATTAGGCCTCAGTCACACAGGCCTAGAGACCTGTCAGCAACCCCCTGTCAACCTCCGTTTGCTAGGAAAAAATGTGTACCTTTTGACCAGCTGCTGTCTGTCACCAGCTAAAATCGGTATCAAAGAGGGTGTGACACCAAAAACCTTGGAGTTGCTTTTGTTTCCATCAAATTGCTGCAGTTTGCATGGACGGTGGCAAACTCCTTGCAAGTGAGCGTAGCAAAAGGTGAAAAATTGCTATTCAAACCTGAAACAGAGAACATTTGCCTTCAAATACAAGTTGTGCTTTAACGCTGCGTCCCGCACGTTTCAAAAGGAACAACTTTTGCGCATGGACTTTTCACAATTTTATTTCTCATTTGGAAAGTAGCTTCCAACTGATTGCAGACTAGTCCGTTTTTCCTTGCAAACGGTTGGTGACCATAGCAACTTGCTAGCAACCAAAGCAATCGCACGGAGGGTTTTCAGTATAGTACAACCTTTTGTTAACTGGTGTTTGCCAAAAGGTTGCCGACCACTCTCTAGGCCTGTTTGCCTGGGGCCTTACATACTGAGATCTTTTTAAATTGATAAGTAAAAACTTTGAAAAGGACCACAAAGGTCATATTTGGGGTGGCTGTAGCTCAGGTGGCAGAGCAGGTTAGCCACTAATCAGAAGGTCAGTGGTTCGATCCCAGGCTGCCTCCTGGCTGCATGCCAAATATCCTTGGGCAAGATACTAACCCCGTGTTTGCCTACTGGTGGTGGTCAGAGGGCCC